>NW_027168053.1:1500000-1700000 GCF_040954835.1 Lepisosteus oculatus | reverse complement strand
TGACGTTAACACCAACCCCGACACCAACCCTAACCCTAACCTTATCCCCAACCCTAATCCTAACCCTGACATTAACCCCGATCCTAACCCCGACCCTGATCCTAACCCTAACACTAATCTTAACCCTGACATCAACCCTGATCCTAACCCCGACCCTGATCCTAACCCTGACTCCGACCCCGACTATTACCCCCCCACACCACCACCAGCCCAACCAAGATACAGACCACACCGACATGACAAGACCACAAGAAAGCTAACGGACTGGAAGCTGGAAACCCACAAACGCTGGCTCTGCATAGGGGACTCCAATTTATCAAGAATATCCCCCTATGAAAATCCAGATCTACAGATAGAAAGCTACCCAGGAGCATCATTTTACAATGCAGCAAACCTCCTACAACACACCCCCCGGAACACAGGAGTGGAGAAAATCATTCTGTCCTTTGGAATCAATAACAAGGCACAAAAAGCAAATGAAACAGCCATCAAACAACTACAACAGATGCTACGGGAAGCTAAGGGAACCTTCCCATCTGCAGAAATATACATCCCACTGATTAATTACTCCAGAGACCTGGAACCAGGATTCAGGAAAAACCTGGACACAATAAACAATCACATACAGCAAAACATGCCATACCTCCCCAAACTGGAAGAAGCCCTTTTCAAGACAGAAAGAGATGGAATTCACTGGACCACTGCAACAGCTCAAAAAATGCTAGACCACTGGTCACAACATTTAAACTGGTAAGCCCCAAAGCCGCAGAACAAGATGGGGACAAGAACAACAAAAACATTGTAAATCTAAGCAACAACTTCCACCCCACAACTGAACAAATAAACCTCCTCAATAAGGGCTTATCATTTGTCCCCACAGTAGGGACAAAGAAAGGTCAGAAAACCCGACTGAAAAGCGAAATCCGACAATACCACCGTCGCCTTAAACTGACTGCCTTCTTTGAGGATAAAGACACCGAAACAGAAAGGGTTCCCTTCCTGCCTAAATCCAGTTGGGAACCAAGGGAAAACCAACTGCCACCAGAAATCCAGGAAATAATCCAAGAGGACAACACAATTCTACAAAAACTCCGACCATACAGGGACTCACACAACATAACAAAGGAGGAAACCGTAGCCTTAAAACATTTAAAGGAAAACAAACATATAGTCATAAAACCAGCAGACAAAGGGAGTGCAATAGTTATCATGGATAGAGAACAATACATTGCAGAAGCACACAGACAATTAAATAATCAGGAACACTATACTACTTTGGAAGAACCGCTGTACAAACAAACAGCACTAGAAATAGGGCAAATCCTACAAACTCTGGTTGAACTAAAACACCTAACAAAAAAACAGGCATTCTACCTAAGAGGAGAGGAATCACCACGACCGAGGATCTTCTACCTCCTCCCAAAAATTCATAAAGCCCCAGAAACATGGCCACTCCCCTACGAAATTCCACCTGGGAGGCCCATAGTGTCCGACTGCAACAGTGAATCCTACAGAATAGCAGAATATCTAGACCATTTCCTCAACCCCATTTCTAAACACCACCCAAGTTACATCAAAGACACCTATGACTTTGTAGCCAAAGTCAAAAATGCTACAATACAACGGGAAGCCTTCCTGTTCACCATTGACATTGACAGTTTATACACCAACATTGAAACTACGGAGGGACTGAAAGCAGTCCGGGAGTGGTTTCTCAAATACCCTGACCGCAACAGACCAGAAACCCAAATTCTGAAGCTATTGGAAATTAGCCTCAACAAAAACGATTTTGAATTTGAAGAGCATCACTACTTACAAATAAAAGGAACTGCTATGGGGAAGCGCTTTGCTCCGGCCTATGCTGACATCTATATGGCCCATTGGGAAGCCACAGTATTCCCAAAATGCACACACAAACCTACACACTACTTCAGGTACCTCGACGACATCTGGGGAACCTGGACGCACGGCCCACAGGCCTTTCAAGAATTCATTAACACCCTCAACACACACCACAGGTCCATTAAACTCAAATACACCAAGCAGGAAAACCAGATAGATTTCCTAGACACCACCACATACAAGGGTTCCTCCTTCAACAACACAGGCAAACTGGACATTAAGGTATATTTCAAAGACACGGACACACACGGCTTACTGCACAAAGACAGCTTCCATCCAAAACATACTTTCAAAGGACTGGTAAAATCACAACTCCTACGCTTCCACAAAATCTGCACACAACAACAAGACTTTGAGGAAGCCAAACACACACTCTTCCAAGCTCTACGCCTGAGAGGATACACACGAAGTTTCCTCAGAAATGTGGCACAAACATTTCTAAACAGAAAAACACCTGATGACAGCAAAATAATACCCCTCATCACAACATACTCCCAACTCAGCGTAATAACCAACCAAAAACTAAAGTCTACATTCACCACGATATTAGAAAACACAAACCTACTGAGGGAACACAAAATCATAGCTGCATATAGAAAAAACAAAAACCTACAGGATTATTTAGTCCAAAGCAAACTAAAACCTGTACAAAACAGATCAAATACACCAAAAGCCAAACACTTCAAACAGAAAACAACGATCCAAAACAACAAAACCAAAGAAATCTTCCAGTTGCAAAGGGCGCTCTCAGAAAACACCAATAACGCTGTCTATGGCATCCAGTGCAAAACGTGCGGGGTGACCTATGTGGGGGAAACAGGTAACTCCATCCGAACCCGACTGGCACAACACAGGTACAACATCCGGAACCAGCGGGAAAGGAGGACTCACCTGGTGGCACACTTCCTACAGCACGGGCTGGAAGCGCTGGAGGCCACAGGACTGGAGAGCAACCCCAACTGGACAGAGATGGAAAGAAAGAAAAAGGAAACGGAGTGGATCAAAAGACTTCATACTACCTTTCCACAAGGCCTGAACATCAGAAAATAAACTGGGAGGGTTTCAGTCGTTGGAAGGAGAGTGCAACACTCCTTGTCCCAGATGGTCCCTTTTTGGAGAAAATCTGGGAGAAAGAGCTTTGTTCCCCTACCCTAACCCTAACCCTAACCCTAACCCTAACCCTAACCCTAACCCTAACCCTAACCCTAACCCTAACCCTAACCCTGACCCTGACCCTGACCCTGACCCTGACCCTGACCCTGACCCTGACCCTGACCCTGACCCTGACCCTGACCCTGACCCTGACCCTGACCCTGACCCTGACCCTAACCCTAACCCTAACCCTAACCCTAACCCTAACCCTAACCCTAACCCTAACCCTAACCCTAACCCTAACCCTAACCCAACGCCTGAAGAAGACCCAGGCAGGTCGAAACGTCGCGACACAAAGAAAAGCAAGATTGCCTTTTCACGGAGCCACAGACTCTACAGAGGTAAATTGCCTAACAGTGGAAACCTAACGGTGCCAACGAAGCTTTAGGCATTTTACTGGTAAGTATGGATCGTTATGGTATGCGTCAACCCAGAGTTGACAACGCACGCTGCCGTACGGTCACTCTCCACACCGCCGCCCACACCGCCTACACACCAAACCACACCACATCAAACACATCAAACAGACAGGATACCTTCCAACTAGGAACCAGGATCATCTACAAAATGATCCAGACAGTCCACCACCTAAAAAACACAGCAGTTTCCGGAGGGGAGAACCAGGCACCCGCCAGCCTACGACGGAAGACAGAGGAACTCAAGCACCTCATAAGACCGGCCAACCCAACCGCACTCACATGTTTGAAGCTAGTAAGCAATGCCAAAAACTGGCTCCACACCTCATTGCAGATCCTCGAAGAGCACTACGAGGAAACTCTCACACATCTGTCCAGACGACTGGAGGACCTGGAGCTTCCCCGCTGGGAACAAGCTTTCGCGGTTGCCTCCAACTGGGCAAAGAAAAATTATGGGAGGAAAATACAGAAGGACACGTTGGACCATACACAAGCTATGGTTACTGCTACACTTAGCAACAAGGAATCCACTATCCCCACGTCTCCAAACAGATTCCAAATACTCGACACACTAATCAGGGAAGAGGTAAATGGCTCGGAAGAGACATACGTAACCCAGGCAGAATCCCATCCAGAACCAGTGAAGAGACACTGGGAAAGCAGACATCCAACCCAGAAATCTGGCCCCATGAGAGCCAGAGCATATACTCCGGAAATAGATGACTTTCCTCCGATCCCCATGCCACAAAGGATCCGAAGAGAGCAGAGAAGACAAGAGGGAACCATGAGAAACACCCTAACTGGAATCTGTATCCCAAACAGCACCACCAGGGTACACCTCTCCCAGGACTCTAGCTCTGACCCTAACCTCAGCCCTAACCCTAACGCTTATACTGACGTTAACACCAACCCCGACACCAACCCTAACCTTATCCCTAATCCTAACCCTGACATTAACCCCGATCCTAACCCCGACCCTGATCCTAACCCCAACCCTAATACTAACACTGACATTAACCCTGATCCTAACCCCGACCCTGATCCTAACCCTAACCCTAATACTAACACTGACATTAACCCTGATCCTAACCCCGACCCTGATCCTAACCCTAACCCTAATCTTAACCCTGACATCAACCCTGATCCCAACCCCGACCCTGATCCTAACCCTGACTCCGACCCCGACTATTACCCCCCCACACCACTACCAGCCCAACCAAGATACAGACCACACCGACAGGACAAGACCACAAGAAAGCTAACGGACTGGAAGCTGGAAACCCACAAACGCTGGCTCTGCATAGGGGACTCCAATTTATCAAGAATACCCCCCTATGAAAATCCAGATCTACAGATAGAAAGCTACCCAGGAGCATCATTTTACAATGCAGCAAACCTCCTACAACACACCCCCCGCAACACAGGAGTGGAGAAAATCATTCTGTCCTTTGGAATCAATAACAAGGCACAAAAAGCAAAGGAAACAGCCATCAAACAACTACAACAGATGCTACGGGAAGCTAAGGGAACCTTCCCATCTGCAGAAATATACATCCCACTGATTAATTACTCCAGAGACCTGGAACCAGGATTCAGGAAAAACCTGGACACAATAAACAATCACATACAGCAAAACATGCCATACCTCCCCAAACTGGAAGAAGCCCTTTTCAAGACAGAAAGAGATGGAATTCACTGGACCACCGCAACAGCTCAAAAAATGCTAGACCACTGGTCACAACATTTAAACTGGTAAGCCCCAAAGCCGCAGAACAAGATGGGGACAAGAACAACAAAAACATTGTAAATTTAAGCAACAACTTCCACCCCACAACTGAACAAATAAACCTCCTCAATAAGGGCTTATCATTTGTCCCCACGGTAGGGACAAAGAAAGGTCAGAAAACCCGACTGAAAAGCGAAATCCGACAATACCACCGTCGCCTTAAACTGACCGCCTTCTTTGAGAATAAAGACACCGACACAGAAAGGGTTCCCTTCCTGCCTAAATCCAGTTGGGAACCAAGGGAAAACCAACTGCCACCAGAAATAAAGGAAATAATCCAAGAGGACAACACAATTCTACAGAAACTCCGACCATACAGGGACTCACACAACATAACAAAGGAGGAAACCGTAGCCTTAAAACATTTAAAGGAAAACAAACATATAGTCATAAAACCAGCAGACAAAGGGAGTGCAATAGTTATCATGGATAGAGAACAATACATTGCAGAAGCACACAGACAATTAAACAATCAGGAACACTATACTACTTTGGAAGAACCGCTGTACAAACAAACAGCACTAGAAATAGGGCAAATCCTACAAACTCTGGTTGAACTAAAACACCTAACAAAAAAACAGGCATTCTACCTAAGAGGAGAGGAATCACCACGACCGAGGATCTTCTACCTCCTCCCAAAAATTCATAAAGCCCCAGAAACATGGCCACTCCCCTACGAAATTCCACCTGGGAGGCCCATAGTGTCCGACTGCAACAGTGAATCCTACAGAATAGCAGAATATCTAGACCATTTCCTCAACCCCATTTCTAAACACCACCCAAGTTACATCAAAGACACCTATGACTTTGTAGCCAAAGTCAAAAATGCTACAATACAACAGGAAGCCTTCCTGTTCACCATTGACATTGACAGTTTATACACCAACACTGAAACTACGGAGGGACTGAAAGCAGTCCGGGAGTGGTTTCTCAAATACCCTGACCGCAACAGACCAGAAACCCAAATTCTGAAGCTATTGGAAATTAGCCTCAACAAAAACGATTTTGAATTTGAAGAGCATCACTACTTACAAATAAAAGGAACTGCTATGGGGAAGCGCTTTGCTCCGGCCTATGCTGACATCTATATGGCCCATTGGGAAGCCACAGTATTCCCAAAATGCACACACAAACCTACACACTACTTCAGGTACCTCGACAACATCTGGGGAACCTGGACGCACGGCCCACAGGCCTTTCAAGAATTCATTAACACCCTCAACACACACCACAGGTCCATTAAACTCAAATACACCAAGCAGGAAAACCAGATAGATTTCCTAGACACCACCACATACAAGGGTTCCTCCTTCAACAACACAGGCAAACTGGACATTAAGGTATATTTCAAAGACACGGACACACACGGCTTACTGCACAAAGACAGCTTCCATCCAAAACATACTTTCAAAGGACTGGTAAAATCACAACTCCTACGCTTCCACAAAATCTGCACACAACAACAAGACTTTGAGGAAGCCAAACACACACTCTTCCAAGCTCTACGCCTGAGAGGATACACACGAAGTTTCCTCAGAAATGTGGCACAAACATTTCTAAACAGAAAAACACCTGATGACAGCAAAATAATACCCCTCATCACAACATACTCCCAACTCAGCGTAATAACCAACCAAAAACTAAAGTCTACATTCACCACGATATTAGAAAACACAAACCTACTGAGGGAACACAAAATCATATCTGCATATAGAAAAAACAAAAACCTACAGGATTATTTAGTCCAAAGCAAACTAAAACCTGTACAAAACAGATCAAATACACCAAAAGCCAAACACTTCAAACAGAAAACAACGATCCAAAACAACAAAACCAAAGAAATCTTCCAGTTGCAAAGGGCGCTCTCAGAAAACACCAATAACGCTGTCTATGGCATCCAGTGCAAAACGTGCGGGGTGACCTATGTGGGGGAAACAGGTAACTCCATCCGAACCCGACTGGCACAACACAGGTACAACATCCGGAACCAGCGGGAAAGGAGGACTCACCTGGTGGCACACTTCCTACAGCACGGGCTGGAAGCGCTGGAGGCCACAGGACTGGAGAGCAACCCCAACTGGACAGAGATGGAAAGAAAGAAAAAGGAAACGGAGTGGATCAAAAGACTTCATACTACCTTTCCACAAGGCCTGAACATCAGAAAATAAACTGGGAGGGTTTCAGTCGTTGGAAGGAGAGTGCAACACTCCTTGTCCCAGATGGTCCCTTTTTAGAGAAAATCTGGGAGAAAGAGCTTTGTTCCCCTACCCTAACCCTAACCCTAACCCTAACCCTAACCCTAACCCTAACCCTAACCCTAACCCTAACCCTTTTTAGAGAAAATCTGGGAGAAAGAGCTTTGTTCCCCTACCCTAACCCTAACCCTAACCCTAACCCTAACCCTAACCCTAACCCTAACCCTAACCCTAACCCTAACCCTAACCCCTAACCCTAACCCTAACCCCTAACCCTAACCCTACCCTAACCCTAACCCTAACCCTAACCCTAACCCCTAACCCTAACCCTAACCCTAACCCTAACCCTAACCCCTAACCCCTAACCCTAACCCTAACCCTAACCCTAACCCTAACCCTAACCCTAACCTGCTTATCATTTGTCCCCACAGTAGGGACAAAGAAAGGTCAGAAAACCCGACTGAAAAGCGAAATCCGACAATACCACCGTCGCCTTAAACTGACCGCCTTCTTTGAGGATAAAGACACCGACACAGAAAGGGTTCCCTTCCTGCCTAAATCCAGTTGGGAACCAAGGGAAAACCAACTGCCACCAGAAATCCAGGAAATAATCCAAGAGGACAACACAATTCTACAGAAACTCCGACCATACAGGGACTCACACAACATAACAAAGGAGGAAACCGTAGCCTTAAAACATTTAAAGGAAAACAAACATATAGTCATAAAACCAGCAGACAAAGGGAGTGCAATAGTTATCATGGATAGAGAACAATACATTGCAGAAGCACACAGACAATTAAATAATCAGGAACACTATACTACTTTGGAAGAACCGCTGTACAAACAAACAGCACTAGAAATAGGGCAAATCCTACAAACTCTGGTTGAACTAAAACACCTAACAAAAAAACAGGCATTCTACCTAAGAGGAGAGGAATCACCACGACCGAGGATCTTCTACCTCCTCCCAAAAATTCATAAAGCCCCAGAAACATGGCCACTCCCCTACGAAATTCCACCTGGGAGGCCCATAGTGTCCGACTGCAACAGTGAATCCTACAGAATAGCAGAATATCTAGACCATTTCCTCAACCCCATTTCTAAACACCACCCAAGTTACATCAAAGACACCTATGACTTTGTAGCCAAAGTAAAAAATGCTACAATACAACAGGAAGCCTTCAGAGTTCACCATTGACATTGACAGTTTATACACCAACATTGAAACTACGGAGGGACTGAAAGCAGTCCGGGAGTGGTTTCTCAAATACCCTGACCGCAACAGACCAGAAACCCAAATTCTGAAGCTATTGGAAATTAGCCTCAACAAAAACGATTTTGAATTTGAAGAGCATCACTACTTACAAATAAAAGGAACTGCTATGGGGAAGCGCTTTGCTCCGGCCTATGCTGACATCTATATGGCCCATTGGGAAGCCACAGTATTCCCAAAATGCACACACAAACCTACACACTACTTCAGGTACCTCGACGACATCTGGGGAACCTGGACGCACGGCCCACAGGCCTTTCAAGAATTCATTAACACCCTCAACACACACCACAGGTCCATTAAACTCAAATACACCAAGCAGGAAAACCAGATAGATTTCCTAGACACCACCACATACAAGGGTTCCTCCTTCAACAACACAGGCAAACTGGACATTAAGGTATATTTCAAAGACACGGACACACACGGCTTACTGCACAAAGACAGCTTCCATCCAAAACACTTTCAAAGGACTGGTAAAATCACAACTCCTACGCTTCCACAAAATCTGCACACAACAACAAGACTTTGAGGAAGCCAAACACACACTCTTCCAAGCTCTACGCCTGAGAGGATACACACGAAGTTTCCTCAGAAATGTGGCACAAACATTTCTAAACAGAAAAACACCTGATGACAGCAAAATAATACCCCTCATCACAACATACTCCCAACTCAGCGTAATAACCAACCAAAAACTAAAGTCTACATTCACCACGATATTAGAAAACACAAACCTACTGAGGGAACACAAAATCATATCTGCATATAGAAAAAACAAAAACCTACAGGATTATTTAGTCCAAAGCAAACTAAAACCTGTACAAAACAGATCAAATACACCAAACGCCAAACACTTCAAACAGAAAACAACGATCCAAAACAACAAAACCAAAGAAATCTTCCAGTTGCAAAGGGCGCTCTCAGAAAACACCAATAACGCTGTCTATGGCATCCAGTGCAAAACGTGCGGGGTGACCTATGTGGGGGAAACAGGTAACTCCATCCGAACCCGACTGGCACAACACAGGTACAACATCCGGAACCAGCGGGAAAGGAGGACTCACCTGGTGGCACACTTCCTACAGCACGGGCTGGAAGCGCTGGAGGCCACAGGACTGGAGAGCAACCCCAACTGGACAGAGATGGAAAGAAAGAAAAAGGAAACGGAGTGGATCAAAAGACTTCATACTACCTTTCCACAAGGCCTGAACATCAGAAAATAAACTGGGAGGGTTTCAGTCGTTGGAAGGAGAGTGCAACACTCCTTGTCCCAGATGGTCCCTTTTTAGAGAAAATCTGGGAGAAAGAGCTTTGTTCCCCTACCCTAACCCCTAACCCTAACCCTAACCCTAACCCTAACCCTAACCCTAACCCTAACCCCTAACCCTAACCCCTAACCCTAACCCTAACCCTAACCCTAACCCTAACCCTAACCCCTAACCCCTAACCCTAACCCTAACCCTAACCCTAACCCCTAACCTTAACCCTAACCCTAACCCTAACCCTAAACTGCTTATCATTTGTCCCCACAGTAGGGACAAAGAAAGGTCAGAAAACCCGACTGAAAAGCGAAATCCGACAATACCACCGTCGCCTTAAACTGACCGCCTTCTTTGAGGATAAAGACACCGACACAGAAAGGGTTCCCTTCCTGCCTAAATCCAGTTGGGAACCAAGGGAAAACCAACTGCCACCAGAAATCCAGGAAATAATCCAAGAGGACAACACAATTCTACAGAAACTCCGACCATACAGGGACTCACACAACATAACAAAGGAGGAAACCGTAGCCTTAAAACATTTAAAGGAAAACAAACATATAGTCATAAAACCAGCAGACAAAGGGAGTGCAATAGTTATCATGGATAGAGAACAATACATTGCAGAAGCACACAGACAATTAAATAATCAGGAACACTATACTACTTTGGAAGAACCGCTGTACAAACAAACAGCACTAGAAATAGGGCAAATCCTACAAACTCTGGTTGAACTAAAACACCTAACAAAAAAACAGGCATTCTACCTAAGAGGAGAGGAATCACCACGACCGAGGATCTTCTACCTCCTCCCAAAAATTCATAAAGCCCCAGAAACATGGCCACTCCCCTACGAAATTCCACCTGGGAGGCCCATAGTGTCCGACTGCAACAGTGAATCCTACAGAATAGCAGAATATCTAGACCATTTCCTCAACCCCATTTCTAAACACCACCCAAGTTACATCAAAGACACCTATGACTTTGTAGCCAAAGTCAGAAATGGTACAATACAACAGGAAGCCTTCCTGTTCACCATTGACATTGACAGTTTATACACCAACATTGAAACTACAGAGGGACTGAAAGCAGTCCAGGAGTGGTTTCTCAAATACCCTGACCGCAACAGACCAGAAACCCAAATTCTGAAGCTATTGGAAATTAGCCTCAACAAAAACGATTTTGAATTTGAAGAGCATCACTACTTACAAATAAAAGGAACTGCTATGGGGAAACGCTTTGCTCCGGCCTATGCTGACATCTATATGGCCCATTGGGAAGCCACAGTATTCCCAAAATGCACACACAAACCTACACACTACTTCAGGTACCTCGACGACATCTGGGGAACCTGGACGCACGGCCCACAGGCCTTTCAAGAATTCATTAACACCCTCAACACACACCACAGGTCCATTAAACTCAAATACACCAAGCAGGAAAACCAGATAGATTTCCTAGACACCACCACATACAAGGGTTCCTCCTTCAACAACACAGGCAAACTGGACATTAAGGTATATTTCAAAGACACGGACACACACGGCTTACTGCACAAAGACAGCTTCCATCCAAAACATACTTTCAAAGGACTGGTAAAATCACAACTCCTACGCTTCCACAAAATCTGCACACAACAACAAGACTTTGAGGAAGCCAAACACACACTCTTCCAAGCTCTACGCCTGAGAGGATACACACGAAGTTTCCTCAGAAATGTGGCACAAACATTTCTAAACAGAAAAACACCTGATGACAGCAAAATAATACCCCTCATCACAACATACTCCCAACTCAGCGTAATAACCAACCAAAAACTAAAGTCTACATTCACCACGATATTAGAAAACACAAACCTACTGAGGGAACACAAAATCATATCTGCATATAGAAAAAACAAAAACCTACAGGATTATTTAGTCCAAAGCAAACTAAAACCTGTACAAAACAGATCAAATACACCAAAAGCCAAACACTTCAAACAGAAAACAACGATCCAAAACAACAAAACCAAAGAAATCTTCCAGTTGCAAAGGGCGCTCTCAGAAAACACCAATAACGCTGTCTATGGCATCCAGTGCAAAACGTGCGGGGTGACCTATGTGGGGGAAACAGGTAACTCCATCCGAACCCGACTGGCACAACACAGGTACAACATCCGGAACCAGCGGGAAAGGAGGACTCACCTGGTGGCACACTTCCTACAGCACGGGCTGGAAGCGCTGGAGGCCACAGGACTGGAGAGCAACCCCAACTGGACAGAGATGGAAAGAAAGAAAAAGGAAACGGAGTGGATCAAAAGACTTCATACTACCTTTCCACAAGGCCTGAACATCAGAAAATAAACTGGGAGGGTTTCAGTCGTTGGAAGGAGAGTGCAACACTCCTTGTCCCAGATGGTCCCTTTTTAGAGAAAATCTGGGAGAAAGAGCTTTGTTCCCCTACACTAACCCTAACCCTAACCCTAACCCTAACCCTAACCCTAACCCTAACCGACAATACCACCGTCACCGACAAAGCGAAATCCGACAATACCACCGTCGCCTTAAACTGACCGCCTTCTTTGAGGATAAAGACACCGACACAGAAAGGGTTCCCTTCCTGCCTAAATCCAGTTGGGAACCAAGGGAAAACCAACTGCCACCAGAAATCCAGGAAATAATCCAAGAGGACAACACAATTCTACGAAAACTCCGACCATACAGGGACTCACACAACATAACAAAGGAGGAAACCGTAGCCTTAAAACATTTAAAGGAAAACAAACATATAGTCATAAAACCAGCAGACAAAGGGAGTGCAATAGTTATCATGGATAGAGAACAATACATTGCAGAAGCACACAGACAATTAAATAATCAGGAACACTATACTACTTTGGAAGAACCGCTGTACAAACAAACAGCACTAGAAATAGGGCAAATCCTACAAACTCTGGTTGAACTAAAACACCTAACAAAAAAACAGGCATTCTACCTAAGAGGAGAGGAATCACCACGACCGAGGATCTTCTACCTCCTCCCAAAAATTCATAAAGCCCCAGAAACATGGCCACTCCCCTACGAAATTCCACCTGGGAGGCCCATAGTGTCCGACTGCAACAGTGAATCCTACAGAATAGCAGAATATCTAGACCATTTCCTCAACCCCATTTCTAAACACCACCCAAGTTACATCAAAGACACCTATGACTTTGTAGCCAAAGTCAGAAATGGTACAATACAACAGGAAGCCTTCCTGTTCACCATTGACATTGACAGTTTATACACCAACATTGAAACTACGGAGGGACTGAAAGCAGTCCGGGAGTGGTTTCTCAAATACCCTGACCGCAACAGACCAGAAACCCAAATTCTGAAGCTATTGGAAATTAGCCTCAACAAAAACGATTTTGAATTTGAAGAGCATCACTACTTACAAATAAAAGGAACTGCTATGGGGAAACGCTTTGCTCCGGCCTATGCTGACATCTTTATGGCCCATTGGGAAGCCACAGTATTCCCAAAATGCACACACAAACCTACACACTACTTCAGGTACCTCGACGACATCTGGGGAACCTGGACGCACGGCCCACAGGCCTTTCAAGAATTCATTAACACCCTCAACACACACCACAGGTCCATTAAACTCAAATACACCAAGCAGGAAAACCAGATAGATTTCCTAGACACCACCACATACAAGGGTTCCTCCTTCAACAACACAGGCAAACTGGACATTAAGGTATATTTCAAAGACACGGACACACACGGCTTACTGCACAAAGACAGCTTCCATCCAAAACATACTTTCAAAGGACTGGTAAAATCACAACTCCTACGCTTCCACAAAATCTGCACACAACAACAAGACTTTGAGGAAGCCAAACACACACTCTTCCAAGCTCTACGCCTGAGAGGATACACACGAAGTTTCCTCAGAAATGTGGCACAAACATTTCTAAACAGAAAAACACCTGATGACAGCAAAATAATACCCCTCATCACAACATACTCCCAACTCAGCGTAATAACCAACCAAAAACTAAAGTCTACATTCACCACGATATTAGAAAACACAAACCTACTGAGGGAACACAAAATCATATCTGCATATAGAAAAAACAAAAACCTACAGGATTATTTAGTCCAAAGCAAACTAAAACCTGTACAAAACAGATCAAATACACCAAAAGCCAAACACTTCAAACAGAAAACAACGATCCAAAACAACAAAACCAAAGAAATCTTCCAGTTGCAAAGGGCGCTCTCAGAAAACACCAATAACGCTGTCTATGGCATCCAGTGCAAAACGTGCGGGGTGACCTATGTGGGGGAAACAGGTAACTCCATCCGAACCCGACTGGCACAACACAGGTACAACATCCGGAACCAGCGGGAAAGGAGGACTCACCTGGTGGCACACTTCCTACAGCACGGGCTGGAAGCGCTGGAGGCCACAGGACTGGAGAGCAACCCCAACTGGACAGAGATGGAAAGAAAGAAAAAGGAAACGGAGTGGATCAAAAGACTTCATACTACCTTTCCACAAGGCCTGAACATCAGAAAATAAACTGGGAGGGTTTCAGTCGTTGGAAGGAGAGTGCAACACTCCTTGTCCCAGATGGTCCCTTTTTAGAGAAAATCTGGGAGAAAGAGCTTTGTTCCCCTACCCTAACCCTAACCCTAACCCTAACCCTAACCCTAACCCTAACCCTAACCCTAACCCTAACCCTAACCCTAACCCTAACCCTAACCCTAACCCTTTTTAGAGAAAATCTGGGAGAAAGAGCTTTGTTCCCCTACCCTAACCCTAACCCTAACCCTAACCCTAACCCTAACCCTAACCCTAACCCTAACCCTAACCCTAACCCTAACCCCTAACCCTAACCCTAACCCTAACCCTAACCCTAACCCTAACCCCTAACCCTAACCCTAACCCTAACCCTAACCCTAACCCTAACCCCTAACCCTAACCCTAACCCCTAACCCTAACCCTAACCCTAACCCTAACCTGCTTATCATTTGTCCCCACAGTAGGGACAAAGAAAGGTCAGAAAACCCGACTGAAAAGCGAAATCCGACAATACCACCGTCGCCTTAAACTGACCGCCTTCTTTGAGGATAAAGACACCGACACAGAAAGGGTTCCCTTCCTGCCTAAATCCAGTTGGGAACCAAGGGAAAACCAACTGCCACCAGAAATCCAGGAAATAATCCAAGAGGACAACACAATTCTACAGAAACTCCGACCATACAGGGACTCACACAACATAACAAAGGAGGAAACCGTAGCCTTAAAACATTTAAAGGAAAACAAACATATAGTCATAAAACCAGCAGACAAAGGGAGTGCAATAGTTATCATGGATAGAGAACAATACATTGCAGAAGCACACAGACAATTAAATAATCAGGAACACTATACTACTTTGGAAGAACCGCTGTACAAACAAACAGCACTAGAAATAGGGCAAATCCTACAAACTCTGGTTGAACTAAAACACCTAACAAAAAAACAGGCATTCTACCTAAGAGGAGAGGAATCACCACGACCGAGGATCTTCTACCTCCTCCCAAAAATTCATAAAGCCCCAGAAACATGGCCACTCCCCTACGAAATTCCACCTGGGAGGCCCATAGTGTCCGACTGCAACAGTGAATCCTACAGAATAGCAGAATATCTAGACCATTTCCTCAACCCCATTTCTAAACACCACCCAAGTTACATCAAAGACACCTATGACTTTGTAGCCAAAGTAAAAAATGCTACAATACAACAGGAAGCCTTCAGAGTTCACCATTGACATTGACAGTTTATACACCAACATTGAAACTACGGAGGGACTGAAAGCAGTCCGGGAGTGGTTTCTCAAATACCCTGACCGCAACAGACCAGAAACCCAAATTCTGAAGCTATTGGAAATTAGCCTCAACAAAAACGATTTTGAATTTGAAGAGCATCACTACTTACAAATAAAAGGAACTGCTATGGGGAAGCGCTTTGCTCCGGCCTATGCTGACATCTATATGGCCCATTGGGAAGCCACAGTATTCCCAAAATGCACACACAAACCTACACACTACTTCAGGTACCTCGACGACATCTGGGGAACCTGGACGCACGGCCCACAGGCCTTTCAAGAATTCATTAACACCCTCAACACACACCACAGGTCCATTAAACTCAAATACACCAAGCAGGAAAACCAGATAGATTTCCTAGACACCACCACATACAAGGGTTCCTCCTTCAACAACACAGGCAAACTGGACATTAAGGTATATTTCAAAGACACGGACACACACGGCTTACTGCACAAAGACAGCTTCCATCCAAAACACTTTCAAAGGACTGGTAAAATCACAACTCCTACGCTTCCACAAAATCTGCACACAACAACAAGACTTTGAGGAAGCCAAACACACACTCTTCCAAGCTTTACGCCTGAGAGGATACACACGAAGTTTCCTCAGAAATGTGGCACAAACATTTCTAAACAGAAAAACACCTGATGACAGCAAAATAATACCCCTCATCACAACATACTCCCAACTCAGCGTAATAACCAACCAAAAACTAAAGTCTACATTCACCACGATATTAGAAAACACAAACCTACTGAGGGAACACAAAATCATATCTGCATATAGAAAAAACAAAAACCTACAGGATTATTTAGTCCAAAGCAAACTAAAACCTGTACAAAACAGATCAAATACACCAAAAGCCAAACACTTCAAACAGAAAACAACGATCCAAAACAACAAAACCAAAGAAATCTTCCAGTTGCAAAGGGCGCTCTCAGAAAACACCAATAACGCTGTCTATGGCATCCAGTGCAAAACGTGCGGGGTGACCTATGTGGGGGAAACAGGTAACTCCATCCGAACCCGACTGGCACAACACAGGTACAACATCCGGAACCAGCGGGAAAGGAGGACTCACCTGGTGGCACACTTCCTACAGCACGGGCTGGAAGCGCTGGAGGCCACAGGACTGGAGAGCAACCCCAACTGGACAGAGATGGAAAGAAAGAAAAAGGAAACGGAGTGGATCAAAAGACTTCATACTACCTTTCCACAAGGCCTGAACATCAGAAAATAAACTGGGAGGGTTTCAGTCGTTGGAAGGAGAGTGCAACACTCCTTATCCCAGATGGTCCCTTTTTAGAGAAAATCTGGGAGAAAGAGCTTTGTTCCCCTACCCTAACCCTAACCCTAACCCTAACCATTATGTCTTTGAAATGCTTCATTAACTGGGCAGTTTCCATGTTTGGAAATGTTTTTATTTTGATTGCTGATTGCTAGATACTGTATGTTTAATAGGCATGCTGTTAATTTTTTCTACAAGAGCCAAATAAGACAGTTATGCTGTAGTAAGTTCTATATAAGTTATATAACATAAGTTATATTTTGTTCTGAGGTCAATTTGAATCTCATACTAAATAACTGGTGTCCTTTTATCTGAGAAACACTACCTGATTGATCACCTGATGCCTAGAAATTAGCATGCACAGTAGCCCAGCGTTTAGCATTGCTAGCTCACAGTGCTGAGGCCCTGGGTACACTTCTGGACCTGGGGTGCTATCTGTATGGAGCTTGTATGTTCTCCCCATGTTTGCATGAGTTTGCTTTGGGTGCTCCGGCTTCCTCCCACAGTTCAAAGAACTACTGGTAGGTTAATTGGCTTCTGGGATAATTGGTGAGTGTCTGTGTCTTCCCTGCATTGGACTACCATCCAGTCCCAGGTATCTCCTGCTTATTACTTTCTGAGGCTCTGGCTCCCCCGTGCCCCGTGACCCCCTGACCCCCTGACCCTGAATTGGATGAAGCGGTTAGAAAATGGGTGGTTTCTGTTATGCTCTGGTCATGCTCTGCCATAGCAACAACTTGTAAAAAATGCAGATGCTAGGATTTAACTCAAAGAAGGAGCTCAGATCACTGTGTTGGCATCACTGTACAGGTGTCCGGTGTGTTTTAGAACATATGTTAAAATCTTATTTACTAACTTCTAGACTTTTTACCCCCCATATCAGTCTGCAGGTGCACAGTGGTCTGTGGACACCCTCCTTGCTCTGTCGTAAAACAGGAAATAAAAAGCAACTGGTTTTGACTTTAATGCACTGAGACTGTGGAACTCACAGAACTCTCTTGTCAGAAAGGCAGCTTCTAACAGCTTTTAAGTGAAGACTAAGAACACTTTTCTATTTTATTAAAATAGATGATATATGTTTTGTTTAAATATATGTTATAAATGTTAAAACGACAGCTCGTATAAGCTTGTATTTTTACCTTTCGATCATTTTTAGAATTGCTTTGAGTTGCTTTTACCATGATAAACAGTACAAAATATGAGGTGTTGAACTTGTCAAAAGTTTTAAAGCGCTTTATGACGTAAAGTGTGATGACAGTCCTTGGCGGTCTATGTAACAATTCTTCTTGAAGTAGGTCATCGGGCCAACAGTATATAAACATTACAGCTCAAGTGCTTTTGTATCTGAACGCTTTTAGGTAAGTAATTTAGCAGCTGCGGTATTAATCGTGATTTTAATGGCAAATTCAATTGCAGGTAAAATAAAAATGGCGGATAACTTTCTTTCTAGCTTCGTGAAGCGGTCGCGCCACATTATACATATATACAATAATAAGAAACATAATATGTACAGTAGAATTTTTCACTTTAAGCTGGCATTATTCAGAACCGGGTCAGGGCCCGGACCCGGACCGTGCAGTGTGGTCCGTCGGCCTTCTAAAGATGTTTAGGAGATCGAGGCGCCCTTGGATTTGATTAGAAACTTGCATAATTTCTTAACTTGACCCCATTCTCTTAAAAAAAAAAACGGCCAGGCCCAGACCAAAGCATGAAGGCTGCGAGGATCGGGGGACTCTCATTTTTGGTCACAGCGTACAGTAGTAGATCAGTAACCTCTGTTTATCGTGATAACCTTTAATTATTTTCCAGTACTTTTTTAAATGATAAAACACATTGTCTCGCCAGTTTTGCTAAAGATACGGTTTTAGTGTTTACGCATAAATTTGTAAGCCGTAGGTTTAAATCTCGTGTTCTTATTTTCTGCATTTTCATCGTAAGGGAAGGCGCTCGTTTGCGATTTACGTGCTGAACATTGTAAGCAGAGGAGCCTTAAGGCACAGCCTCGCCTTAACACCATCGTTTGCATTGTCATTGTCATCCAGAAAAGCAGTCGTAAGAAAATGAATCTGTGGCGGCTCCGAACATTAAAAAAACTATATCTAGACTGCAAATACATCCCAATCTTACTATCAACACATTTTAAGAGCCCTATCCTTTCCACCGGTATACAAGCCAAGAGAAAAATATTGGAAATCCCATCTGAAGTAGCCCTCGTCTCACCTTCGGAGCTGTGAGCGATGGGGATCATAATTAAAAGGGGTACAGTTACTTTGAAAATGTGTATGTGATACTTAAATTTAAATAAAATAAAAAGATAAATTATATAACACAGACTGCTATCTATGTCCATGTGTTTAAGACGTATGAATCGGTTTTAAAACAGGCACACCCCTTTACTTCTCACAAATCCAACTGGAGTCTCAGTCCGTCGTTGCGATGAATTAGGAGCTCAGATGTAGGCTAAGTGTTTGCAATTTACTTATTTAAAAGAACCACTTCAAATCAAAAGGGAGACATTTTGTAATGGTAGTTATCGTATTATACAGTATACGTAATTGTAGATATACAGTACATAAAGGGTATGAATAAGTGTGAGCTTTTACTGTATATTTAATGTTTTATCTGACCCACTTGTAGAAACCGCCTACTCAGATTTAGTTAAGTGGTCTGCCACCATAAAGACAGAAAAATATAATGACACCCTGTTACATTAACTGTAAAATAAACGCCGTAACTGCGGCCATATGAAAATTTGGATAAAGAATATACAAACATCCTAAGGAGCTCTATGACATATGAGCGTCGTAATAATGGTTGGTGACCTGACGTAACAGTGCTCCCTGAATTACGTGATCTGTATATACCCAAATACAGATATATCACATAGGGAGATGCAGTCAAACATTGCATTGCTATCGTCGTGGTGAACTATTTCTCCGCTGTTTGAGACTTGTTTGGTAAGTGTCATCAAATATTCTTGTCAATTTGTAGCGAAATCGATATACTGTATCATAATCCTTCAGCTATCTATAATGTAGTGAAACGGCTAATTAATATTGATAAATTCCCTTATTCACAGTGACTTTTGCTCAAACCCCTGTTGCATAATGGGTTAATTTTATATAAAAAACATTTATATCATATATATAATACAAGCTTTGAAATGAAATAGTACATTTCCAGGTTTCAGTTAAACATTTTTAAAAAAGCTCATGACTTTAAGCATTCTGAACATTGAGAATGTTATTTGGGAAACAAATGTTTATTATAATGTTTATGTTTAGGATCTGTCTCCTACTGAGTCAGCATGCAGCATTCAACACCATTAGGTTTAATATTAAAAAGTTGTGTATTTCCTGAATTGTTTTTTTTATTCTTTTCTATTAGACCATACTAGACTGTGCAGGATATCATTTATTTGCCATTTTTGCCTTTTCCAGATACCTGGGAAACAAAGCTCATATCTCATTTGCCAATGGAGCCCAGTCCTAAGCCTGGTGCTCTGTCCCCCTCCCCGAAGGACACAGACTCGAATCGACCCGCGCCCTTAAGGCGACAGGATCTGATCTCCACGTACTGCCCGCCTCCCAAGATACAGCTTCTGAAGGACACCTTCCAAGAGAAACTGATGCAGGAAAAGGAGAAAAAAATGATCGCCATATACAATCGACGGCAGGAGGCGGCTCTACAGAAGATGAGAAAATCTTTCCAATATGTCAAATACGCTGCGGAGAAGAAGACGGGGAACAGCTATCGCTTCCAAACCCAACAGGGCCCCGAGAAGAACATTGTGGGGTATGATCGGTCTTACCCCCTGAAGCCTATGGGTAACAGGAAAGTCTCCGGCCCTGGTGAGGTTCCGGCTGTGGACCGCCCGGAAGCACAGAGTGATTCCTTGTTTGCCCCCACCCCGCCTCAGGATGGTCATGAGAGGCCCTGCGAGAGGCCGGGCAGGAGGGACTCAAGAGTACGCAAACCTAAGGACAGGACTGTCCTCCCCATGGTGGCGACCCCTCCAGGGCAATGCCCTTCTCATGCCAATGGGAAGGAGCACTTTCAGTTGCAAGAGGAGCTACGAAAAGTGGCCGAGGCAGAGGCCGCGCTGAAGGAGGAGCATCGCCGGAGGGAGGCCAGTCTGCAGGATGTGATGCGCCGGAAGGAGGCCATGATGAAGGATGAGATTCGCCAGAAGGAGGCCATGATGCAGGCGAAGCTCTTTAGAGCTCAGGAGGAGCTGAGGATGGTTCAGAGAGAGATGGAAGACTCCAGAGAGGTGGTCGGAAGGGAAAATAGAGGACTCCTGACCCGAAGGAAGACACTCCAGGCGAGGCAGAGCGAGCTTCGCGCCAGAGGACCGTGGGCCAACCACTGCTCTAAGGCCGTGCCTCTTCTGACCTGCAGAATGGAGAAGCAAAAAGCCTTCACTCCAAGGAAAGCCCTTCCTTTCAAAGGAGACAACCTTGATTATGGTTCTCCAATGGAAGACGGCGGATGCGCAGAATCGCACTTTCCCTCTGCGCTTTCCCATCAGGAGAGACGTCAAGTGAGCCCTTGCAGCCGTGGGCTAGAAGACGTCCCCTGTGGAAGGAGAAAGTACCTCAAGAAAGCAAGGCTCCCTGAAAGTGACGTGTCAGCGGCACAGGCCGCGCAGGCCCACTTCGAATGAAATGCTCCGAATGAAATCCTCGTGCTTCTGCCTCCAGTTGTTCTTTCTCAGCTGGGAACAGGAAATGAAACCAATGAAACAGCTTCCAGAAAAAGTCCAGACTAGCACTGCGTACACAGTCTGGTCGCAAACCATTCACAAGGCAAGAAAATATCAATACAGTAATAACGTAGCTTTCTGGGCCTACCTTTCATGTCATTGGGTAGAGAGTACAATTTAGTTATGGTTTTGGCCCTGTGCTTGAAAGAGTCAAAAACCTTCCTCTTTGAATTCTGAAGCTTCTTGCAGATCTTGCTGTGTTTCTCCAACCTCTCTACAGCAAACTTCCTGTGACACAGTTCACAGGGCACCAGCTGAGGGTTTCCACTCTGGCTATTCTCATATGGAAATTGCTCAGCGGTAGGGCACATCAGACTTGTAGGGGACAAATATCTGTTTTCCACTGACAGAGTTTGTTCATCCAGACATGCGGTGTTATTTCTGAAGTGGGCCTGCGCGGCCTGTGCCGCTGACACGTCACTTTCAGGGAGCCTTGCTTTCTTCAGGTACTTTCTCCTTCCACAGGGGACGTCTTCTAGCCCACGGCTGCAAGGGCTCACTTGACGTCTCTCCTGATGGGAAAGCGCAGAGGGAAAGTGCGATTCTGCGCATCCGCCGTCTTCCATTGGAGAACCATAATCAAGGTTGTCTCCTTTGAAAGGAAGGGCTTTCCTTGGAGTGAAGGCTTTTTGCTTCTCCATTCTGCAGGTCAGAAGAGGCACGGCCTTAGAGCAGTGGTTGGCCCACGGTCCTCTGGCGCGAAGCTCGCTCTGCCTCGCCTGGAGTGTCTTCCTTCGGGTCAGGAGTCCTCTATTTTCCCTTCCAACCACCTCTCTGGAGTCTTCCATCTCTCTCTGAACCATCCTCAGCTCCTCCTGAGCTCTAAAGAGCTTCGCCTGCATCATGGCCTCCTTCTGGCGAATCTCATCCTTCATCATGGCCTCCTTCCGGCGCATCACATCCTGCAGACTGGCCTCCCTCCGGCGATGCTCCTCCTTCAGCGCGGCCTCTGCCTCGGCCACTTTTCGTAGCTCCTCTTGCAACTGAAAGTGCTCCTTCCCATTGGCATGAGAAGGGCATTGCCCTGGAGGGGTCGCCACCATGGGGAGGACAGTCCTGTCCTTAGGTTTGCGTACTCTTGAGTCCCTCCTGCCCGGCCTCTCGCAGGGCCTCTCATGACCATCCTGAGGCGGGGTGGGGGCAAACAAGGAATCACTCTGTGCTTCCGGGCGGTCCACAGCCGGAACCTCACCAGGGCCGGAGACTTTCCTGTTACCCATAGGCTTCAGGGGGTAAGACCGATCATACCCCACAATATTCTTCTCGGGGCCCTGTTGGGTTTGGAAGCGATAGCTGTTCCCCGTCTTCTTCTCCGCAGCGTATTTGACATATTGGAAAGATTTTCTCATCTTCTGTAGAGCCGCCTCCTGCCGTCGATTGTATATGGCGATCATTTTTTTCTCCTTTTCCTGCATCAGTTTCTCTTGGAAGGTGTCCTTCAGAAGCTGTATCTTGGGAGGCGGGCAGTACGTGGAGATCAGATCCTGTCACCTTAAGGGCGCGGGTCGATTCGAGTCTGTGTCCTTCGGGGAGGGGGACAGAGCACCAGGCTTAGGACTGGGCTCCATTGGCAAATGAGATATGAGCTTTGTTTCCCAGGTATCTGGAAAAGGCAAAAATGGCAAATAAATGATATCCTGCACAGTCTAGTATGGTCTAATAGAAAAGAATAAAAAAAACAATTCAGGAAATACACAACTTTTTAATATTAAACCTAATGGTGTTGAATGCTGCATGCTGACTCAGTAGGAGACAGATCCTAAACATAAACATTATAATAAACATTTGTTTCCCAAATAACATTCTCAATGTTCAGAATGCTTAAAGTCATGAGCTTTTTTAAAAATGTTTAACTGAAACCTGGAAATGTACTATTTCATTTCAAAGCTTGTATTATATATATGATATAAATGTTTTTTATATAAAATTAACCCATTATGCAACAGGGGTTTGAGCAAAAGTCACTGTGAATAAGGGAATTTATCAATATTAATTAGCCGTTTCACTACATTATAGATAGCTGAAGGATTATGATACAGTATATCGATTTCGCTACAAATTGACAAGAATATTTGATGACACTTACCAAACAAGTCTCAAACAGCGGAGAAATAGTTCACCACGACGATAGCAATGCAATGTTTGACTGCATCTCCCTATGTGATATATCTGTATTTGGGTATATACAGATCACGTAATTCAGGGAGCACTGTTACGTCAGGTCACCAACCATTATTACGACGCTCATATGTCATAGAGCTCCTTAGGATGTTTGTATATTCTTTATCCAAATTTTCATATGGCCGCAGTTACGGCGTTTATTTTACAGTTAATGTAACAGGGTGTCATTATATTTTTCTGTCTTTATGGTGGCAGACCACTTAACTAAATCTGAGTAGGCGGTTTCTACAAGTGGGTCAGATAAAACATTAAATATACAGTAAAAGCTCACACTTATTCATACCCTTTATGTACTGTATATCTACAATTATGTATACTGTATAATACGATAACTACCATTACAAAATGTCTCCCTTTTGATTTGAAGTGGTTCTTTTAAATAAGTAAATTGCAAACACTTAGCCTACATCTGAGCTCCTAATTCATCGCAACGACGGACTGAGACTCCAGTTGGATTTGTGAGAAGTAAAGGGGTGTGCCTGTTTTAAAACCGATTCATACGTCTTAAACACATGGACATAGATAGCAGTCTGTGTTATATAATTTATCTTTTTATTTTATTTAAATTTAAGTATCACATACACATTTTCAAAGTAACTGTACCCCTTTTAATTATGATCCCCATCGCTCACAGCTCCGAAGGTGAGACGAGGGCTACTTCAGATGGGATTTCCAATATTTTTCTCTTGGCTTGTATACCGGTGGAAAGGATAGGGCTCTTAAAATGTGTTGATAGTAAGATTGGGATGTATTTGCAGTCTAGATATAGTTTTTTTAATGTTCGGAGCCGCCACAGATTCATTTTCTTACGACTGCTTTTCTGGATGACAATGACAATGCAAACGATGGTGTTAAGGCGAGGCTGTGCCTTAAGGCTCCTCTGCTTACAATGTTCAGCACGTAAATCGCAAACGAGCGCCTTCCCTTACGATGAAAATGCAGAAAATAAGAACACGAGATTTAAACCTACGGCTTACAAATTTATGCGTAAACACTAAAACCGTATCTTTAGCAAAACTGGCGAGACAATGTGTTTTATCATTTAAAAAAGTACTGGAAAATAATTAAAGGTTATCACGATAAACAGAGGTTACTGATCTACTACTGTACGCTGTGACCAAAAATGAGAGTCCCCCGATCCTCGCAGCCTTCATGCTTTGGTCTGGGCCTGGCCGTTTTTTTTTTTAAGAGAATGGGGTCAAGTTAAGAAATTATGCAAGTTTCTAATCAAATCCAAGGGCG
Source organism: Lepisosteus oculatus (assembly GCF_040954835.1). Taxonomy (NCBI): domain Eukaryota; kingdom Metazoa; phylum Chordata; class Actinopteri; order Semionotiformes; family Lepisosteidae; genus Lepisosteus; species Lepisosteus oculatus. The sequence goes on along the minus strand of NW_027168053.1, from coordinate 1,674,686 downwards.
CCTCGATCTCCTAAACATCTTTAGAAGGCCGACGGACCACACTGCACGGTCCGGGTCCGGGCCCTGACCCGGTTCTGAATAATGCCAGCTTAAAGTGAAAAATTCTACTGTACATATTATGTTTCTTATTATTGTATATATGTATAATGTGGCGCGACCGCTTCACGAAGCTAGAAAGAAAGTTATCCGCCATTTTTATTTTACCTGCAATTGAATTTGCCATTAAAATCACGATTAATACCGCAGCTGCTAAATTACTTACCTAAAAGCGTTCAGATACAAAAGCACTTGAGCTGTAATGTTTATATACTGTTGGCCCGATGACCTACTTCAAGAAGAATTGTTACATAGACCGCCAAGGACTGTCATCACACTTTACGTCATAAAGCGCTTTAAAACTTTTGACAAGTTCAACACCTCATATTTTGTACTGTTTATCATGGTAAAAGCAACTCAAAGCAATTCTAAAAATGATCGAAAGGTAAAAATACAAGCTTATACGAGCTGTCGTTTTAACATTTATAACATATATTTAAACAAAACATATATCATCTATTTTAATAAAATAGAAAAGTGTTCTTAGTCTTCACTTAAAAGCTGTTAGAAGCTGCCTTTCTGACAAGAGAGTTCTGTGAGTTCCACAGTCTCAGTGCATTAAAGTCAAAACCAGTTGCTTTTTATTTCCTGTTTTACGACAGAGCAAGGAGGGTGTCCACAGACCACTGTGCACCTGCAGACTGATATGGGGGGTAAAAAGTCTAGAAGTTAGTAAATAAGATTTTAACATATGTTCTAAAACACACCGGACACCTGTACAGTGATGCCAACACAGTGATCTGAGCTCCTTCTTTGAGTTAAATCCTAGCATCTGCATTTTTTACAAGTTGTTGCTATGGCAGAGCATGACCAGAGCATAACAGAAACCACCCATTTTCTAACCGCTTCATCCAATTCAGGGTCAGGGGGTCAGGGGGTCACGGGGCACGGGGGAGCCAGAGCCTCAGAAAGTAATAAGCAGGAGATACCTGGGACTGGATGGTAGTCCAATGCAGGGAAGACACAGACACTCACCAATTATCCCAGAAGCCAATTAACCTACCAGTAGTTCTTTGAACTGTGGGAGGAAGCCGGAGCACCCAAAGCAAACTCATGCAAACATGGGGAGAACATACAAGCTCCATACAGATAGCACCCCAGGTCCAGAAGTGTACCCAGGGCCTCAGCACTGTGAGCTAGCAATGCTAAACGCTGGGCTACTGTGCATGCTAATTTCTAGGCATCAGGTGATCAATCAGGTAGTGTTTCTCAGATAAAAGGACACCAGTAATTTAGTATGAGATTCAAATTGACCTCAGAACAAAATATAACTTATATACAGTGCCTTGCGAAAGTATTCGGCCCCCTTGAACTTTTCAACCTTTTGCCACATTTCAGGCTTCAAACATAAAGATATAAATTTTTTATTTTATGTGAAGAATCACCAACAAGTGGGACACAATTGTGAAGTGGAACGAAATCTATTGGATTTTTGAAACTTTTTTAACTAATAAAAAAATGAAAAGTGGGGCGTGCAAAATTATTCGGCCCCTTTACTTTCAGTGCAGCAAACTCACTCCAGAAGTTCAGCGAGGATCTCTGAATGATCCAATGTTGTCCTAAATGACTGATGGTGATAAATAGAATCCACCTGTGTGTAATCAAGTCTCTGTATAAATGCACCTGCTCTGTGATAGTCTCAAGGTTCTGTTGAAAGCGCAGAGAGCATCATGAAGACCAAGGAACACACCAGGCAGGTCCGTAATACTGTTGTGGAGAAGTTTAAAGCCAGATTTGGATACAAAAAGATTTCCCAAGCTTCAAACATCCCAAAGAGCACTGTGCAAGCGATCATCTTGAAATGGAAGGAGTATCAGACCACTGCAAATCTACCAAGACCTGGCCGTCCCTCTAAACTTTCAGCTCAGACAAGGAGAAGACTGATCAGAGATGCAGCCAAGAGGCCCATGATCACTCTGGATGAACTGCAGAGAACTACAGCTGAGGTGGGAGAGTCTGTCCATAGGACAACAATCAGTCTTACACTGCACAAATCTGGCCTTTATGGAAGAGTGGCAAGAAGAAAGCCATTTCTCAAAGATAGTCATAAAAAGTCTCGTCTAAAGTTTGCCACAAGCCACCTGGGAGACACCCCAAACATGTGGAAGAAGGTGCTCTGGTCAGATGAAACCAAAATCGAACTTTTTGGCCACAATGCAAAACGATATGTTTGGCGTAAAAGCAACACAGCTCATCACCCTCAACACACCATCCCCACTGTCAAACATGGTGGTGGCAGCATCATGGTTTGGGCCTGCTTTTCTTCAGCAGGGACAGGGAAGATGGTTAAAATTGAGGGGAAGATGGATGCAGCCAAATACAGGACCATTCTGGATGAAAACCTGTTGGAGTCTGCAAAAGACCTGAAACTGGGACGGAGATTTATCTTCCAACAAGACAATGATCCCAAACATACAGCAAAATCTACAAAGGAATGGTTCACAAATAAACGTATCCAGGTGTTTGAACCAAGTCAAAGTCCAGACCTGAATCCAATCGAGAATCTGTGGAAAGAGCTGAAAACTGCTGTTCACAAACGCTCTCCATCCAACCTCACTGAGCTCGAGCTGTTTTGCAAGGAAGATAGGGCAAGAATTTCAGTCTCTCGATGTGCAAAACTGATAGAGACATACCCCAAGCGACTTGCAGCTGTAATCGCAGCAAAAGGTGGCTCTACAAAGTATTAACGCAAGGGGGCCGAATAATTTTGCACGCCCCACTTTTCATTTTTTTATTAGTTAAAAAAGTTTCAAAAATCCAATAGATTTCGTTCCACTTCACAATTGTGTCCCACTTGTTGGTGATTCTTCACATAAAATAAAAAATTTATATCTTTATGTTTGAAGCCTGAAATGTGGCAAAAGGTTGAAAAGTTCAAGGGGGCCGAATACTTTCGCAAGGCACTGTAGAACTTACTACAGCATAACTGTCTTATTTGGCTCTTGTAGAAAATATTAACAGAGCCAGCAATCAACGGATATGTCTGATCGTGAATGGTTTTCCCTGTTGTTTGTTGTATTACTCGGTGTTGCATTTTAAGCTGTGCATGAGGCAGGACCCGGAGGCTGCTGCTTCTGCTGGGATTGAGGAAGAGCTGAGCGCCATGTAAGGCAAAGACACTGCGTTCCACTTTATCAGGTGCCTGGAGTGTAAGAGCTGCAGATAATATTGAGTCACATTAATCCCAACATATTTCAAATATTATGAAAATTAAATAAATTAAATCAAATAACTTTCATTAAAAAAATCAATCACACTTTACCTTGCTTTTTCAGTTGTTTTAAAGGAAAATTGATGCAGAGAATGTGTGAATACTACTTTTTGATGGTTCCAAGGCCAATGTGACCTGTTCTATTGCCTGCTAATTGTACGTTCCAGGTTGAACAATTATTTTTAGGAGGTCAAGGTGTATGAATGATAAGAACAGCTTGAAATTTATTTTCACGGTCGACACACATTTTCGCAAGGGAAAAAAACTGAAATAACCACAGTTACGCAAACACCAGTCCACCAAAAAAAAATCATTTTATTAAAACAAGGTAACATTTTTTTATCATCATACGGATGAACTGTGCTAAATATATTTCTAAAAAGAAAAAGCAGGACGTGAGTCGTGAGCCAAGATCATGACTCTTTTACTCTTCTTCACATCAGTTTTCATCTGTGAGGAGGAGGAGGAGGGCGGCTCCTGATGTGCTGACACTTGGGGATGTGCCACTGTGCCGGCCTGGGGGCAAAGCGCCGGCCGCAGTGAGGGCAGGGCATGTAGTCGGGGTTTGGATTCGCGGGGGGCTGGGGCAGGTTCACAACCTTCCCTCCTTGCGTGATCACCTGCTGCACCTCCCTGGCCTGTTTGATGCTCCAAATGAAATCCTCGTGCTTCTGCCTCCAGTTGTTCTTTCTCAGCTGGGAACAGGAAATGAAACCAATGAAACAGCTTCCAGAAAAAGTCCAGACTAGCACTGCGTACACAGTCTGGTTGCAAACCATTCACAAGGCAAGAAAATATCAATACAGTAATAACTTAGCTTTCTGGGCCTACCTTTCATGTCATTGGGTAGAGAGTACAATTTAGTTATGGTTTTGTTTCCCGTGAGTGCTATTTGCTTGATATCTCATGTAGATTTTTACAACAGAATTCAGAAGTCACTAAGACCCATTTATTCTGTCTGGCAAATGTGCCTTTGCGGCAGTTTTTCAGAAGAGTACTTCATAAAACACTTATTTATTGTTTACATTGATTTATAAGCTGAGTCTGACTCTAGGAGAAAACAAGGGAAGCTTGGAAAGAGTTTAAGGATAGCCCTTACCACGATTGGTGGTCTAACCTTCTTCTTATGGATGTATGTCTCCAGTTCTGTTCCCTTGGCCCTGTGCTTGAAAGAGTCAAAAACCTTCCTCTTTGAATTCTGAAGCTTCTTGCAGATCTTGCTGTGTTTCTCCAACCTCTCTACAGCAAACTTCCTGTGACACAGTTCACAGGGCACCAGCTGAGGGTTTCCACTCTGGCTATTCTCATATGGGAATTGCTCAGCGATAGGGCACATCAGACTTGTAGGGGACAAATATCTGTTTTCCACTGACAGAGTTTGTTCATCCAGACATGCGGTGTTATTTCTGAAGTGGGCCTGCGCGGCCTGTGCCGCTGACACGTCACTTTCAGGGAGCCTTGCTTTCTTGAGGTACTTTCTCCTTCCACAGGGGACGTCTTCTAGCCCACGGCTGCAAGGGCTCACTTGACGTCTCTGACACAGTCTCAGTGACTTCGAATGAAATGCTCCGAATGAAATCCTCGTGCTTCTGCCTCCAGTTGTTCTTTCTCAGCTAGGAACAGGAAATGAAACCAATGAAACAGCTTCCAGAAAAAGTCCAGACTAGCACTGCGTACACAGTCTGGTCGCAAACCATTCACAAGGCAAGAAAATATCAATACAGTAATAACGTAGCTTTCTGGGCCTACCTTTCATGTCATTGGGTAGAGAGTACAATTTAGTTATGGTTTTGTTTCCCGTGAGTGCTATTTGCTTGATATCTCATGTAGATTTTTACAACAGAATTCAGAAGTCACTAAGACCCATTTATTCTGTCTGGCAAATGTGCCTTTGCGGCAGTTTTTCAGAAGAGTACTTCATAAAACACTTATTTATTGTTTACATTGATTTATAAGCTGAGTCTGACTCTAGGAGAAAACAAGGGAAGCTTGGAAAGAGTTTAAGGATAGCCCTTACCACGATTGGCGGTCTAACCTTCTTCTTATGGATGTATGTCTCCAGTTCTGTTCCCTTGGCCCTGTGCTTGAAAGAGTCAAAAACCTTCCTCTTTGAATTCTGAAGCTTCTTGCAGATCTTGCTGTGTTTCTCCAACCTCTCTACAGCAAACTTCCTGTGACACAGTTCACAGGGCACCAGCTGAGGGTTTCCACTCTGGCTATTCTCATATGGAAATTGCTCAGCGGTAGGGCACATCAGACTTGTAGGGGACTGTTGTAACAGAAGAAATAAGGTTCTTGATCCCGAGATGAAGTAAAACAAATGAGTTTATTGCATGCAAGGAACAATAAAGCCGAAGTCTTGTTTCCCGCAAGAAACAACAAAACCGAAGTATTGTTAGCCGTACTGTTACAAACTTTTGGGTTATATAGTGTTTTCTTCTCCGTTTCTGACGTCACTTGGTCTGATGGTAAAGAGGGGGGTTCATGGTATTTGGCCAGTTTACGATGTTCTGGACAAATGGTCAGTTTAAGATTACAACCAGGGGGGTTCCTAGCTTGCATCTGCAGTCCTTATCAGTTAACCCCCTTTCCTGCCATAAACCCCAGCTTGTGACTTAGAAGTCTTAACCCCCTACAGAAAGGATTAAATTCAAACCCCCGTCTTCACATCATTCTTCAATGTCAAGTGGCAAATGTTGACTGGTGATGTTATGTGAATCATAGGAAATGGTCATTTTTCAATCGAGTCTATGTTTCTCAGAATTTGAGACAGAGAGGTCAATCTCTGCAATCCGAGCTGAGGGCATTTCTTGGAATGGAAAGGTAAGAGCAACGTGTTCTTTGATTTCTCTTAAGACTCTTCGCCAGATTTTACGATGAAAAATGTAAATAATAATAACAAACATTTTTTGATATAGTGCCTTGAAAGGTGGCTTCTTTACAGAATGACAAAACCAACTACAATAAATAATACACAAGATATGCACGATGACAATACACAGTTAGAGGAGACAGTAGATGGTCATTGTCAGTGTACTCTGAAGGTAGTTTTCCAATTTTTTGGAACGGGGTAAAAGAGGCCACCTCTACTAGAATCTTTGTCCTAACCAAAAATGTAACAAAGTATAATAATAATATTAAAAATAATAATGATAAACTTTATCTATAGAGCACCTTTCATACAAATAGTGCTTTGGTGCTTTAAAAACCAAGCGTAAAAATAAAATATTAAAATTGAGAGATATACTTTCAGTTGTAAAGGAAAATACAGCAATACAGTAAAGCAACATACATGTCAATTAAATAAATTAAAATTAGGAAAGTCGTAATAAAATAAGAACAATTAAAGAGAACTAAAAAAAGAAACAGAAATAGAAAGAACAAAGAACCACTTTAACTTAAAGCAACATTTTCAAATGTTTTTTAAAACAATGTACCGAGCTTGACTGCCTAATAAAAAGTGGAAGTGAGTTTCATAATTTAGAAGCATAAAAACAAAAAGCAGCCTCTCCACTCTTTCTGCATTTCACATGTGGTATTTGCAGTAGGCCAGTATGTGCAGATCTCAGGTCACGTATAGGAACATATGAAGACAGACATTCAGTAAGGTACAGACGTGCTAGGTCGCTTAAAGCTTTAAAAACAAGTAAAAGAACTTTCAAATTTATCCTAGATAATACAGGTGACCAGTGAAGTTTTTTCAAAACAGGAATGATATTCTCTTTCTTGTATTTGTTAGGATCTGTGCTACTGCATTTCGAACAAGTAGTAAGGGATTTATTGTTTTCTTGGGAAGCCCACAAAACAGAGCATTATAATCATATCCACATCAATGTGAGCAATGGAGAAGTCAAATTAACGTGTCTAAATATCATCTAGTTCTATCCCAGGGAAGAGGGCTGTTGCCTACACAGACGACAAGACACAAAACGCTCAACTGTGCAAAACACGCATAAGGACATCAGTCAGGAGGAACAAGGTAAAGTGTTTTTTCTTCTTCACCATGGTCATGTAGTTTCACTCCAAGCACTGTCATATGAAATAACTGTGGAAACGACCTCCCCAACATTTTGGGTTGTTGCATTTTGCTTCAATGAATTTTAACCTTTTCTTTTAGACATTAAGAGGAAGGACACATTCACCCTTGGTAGAGATTCAGTTGTTCTATGAGATGTCAAGGTGAGAATTAACCACTTCAGGGATAAGTCAATCCACATAACTGAAAAAGGGGCAATGAACAGGATATGGGGATTTTGCTAGTTATAAAGTACAATAATCATCATTACATGATCTAAGACTACTAAAGTATAAGCTGTGTCCCTGACTGATTAATTAGCAAATTCATCTTTGTAGAGTGCAGCTACTATCTATTCAGTGGCATTTCCTTAAAACAATTGTATTCCCACATTCTGAATATGGAGTGAGATCATGTAGAGAATGTTGGACTTGTAATAACTAATTGAAGGATAATGATAATCAACGAAAGTGCTTAAAAGTATCAACAAATGCCTTCAAAGTACTTGACACGTACTTTGCTTTCAAAAGTGAAACATAATTAATGCTTACGTAAGATTTCTCTTGACTTCTCAGGAGTATACTAACTCCAAGGACAAGTAACATCACAAACCATTATTTAAGTGCTGATGTTGGAGCTGCAATACTACTACCAAGACAAAAAATGATACAGGTAACACTGCTTTCAGATTTCTAAGAATTGCTAAAATAGTATGTTTACAGAGCATTCAGAGTTGAGAATATGACAAGTTCCTACCATCTCAAACACTGCCAATCTAGAACAAAAAGAAAGTACTTGAACGCCTGCAGTAATCCAACACAAACCAGAACATATCAGTGCATGACAAGGAAATGTAGTCACAAAATGATTCTACCCTTTCAAGTCCCAAAAAGGACCGAGGAACTTACCGGAGGCGATACCTGGATTTCAAACAGAGTACAATGTAGCCACTGTAGGGGAGAAGATCACAGAGAGCTCTTCTCAGATTGCTCAGAGTCAGCCCCAGCACCCTGTCCTGACTGAAGCAGACAAAGTGGTCAAACAGGTAGGTAGAAATGAGTAAGGAACAGAGAGTATGGTTATTCTTGCATTGTTTTGTTCGTCTGTCAAAGAAAAGAGTGCTTCTGACTTTTGTCAATGTTCATCTTTATTTTAGGAGAAGAACAAACGGTGGTATCACACTTTGCTCAAGTGTATGATACCATGTGTGTACAGCAGACATCACCAAAGGAACAGGAGACACCTGAGTAGAGAACAAGAATATGAAAAGACTGATGAAAAAAAGCACCAGGAGAAATCCATTGAATATGCACAATCTCGTCCAGTATTTCAATGAAAAGTTTCAGTGTTGTTTTTAGTGTCGTCGTATTGCATACATTTAAAACAATGTGTCTTGTTTAATGAACAATTTCATTTACTTTAGTAAAAAGTGTTGTTTACTGTAGTCCTAGCATGGATGCAATTGTTAGAAAAAACGGGAATGAAAAACTGAATGTTTCATACAATATGGGTTTGTCTTAACCCACACACCTAAGTGAAATGTTTGATTACGTTTACAAGACATAACACATAGTTCAGTTGAGTGTGAAAGGGAACAACAGAGAAAGTCACAAACAAAACATTTGTGAAGGACTTGATGAATGTTTTTTCTTTAGAAATGACAAAAAATAAAGAATTTTTCAACAAGATGTCTTTCTATAGCGAGTTTCATTTGAGATAGTCTTTTCTTAGAAGTGCAAGAGTGGTATTCCCTACAACTTATTCCACAATTTGATCATTCATAGAAATTAGGAGACGGAAACCACACCTACTGTAATATTAGACCTTGTAACAAGGCAACTAGGTTTCAATGGCTTAAAAGGTGCAGAAAGAGGCTCATGTATAATGACCTCCAGTGTCCCACAGGTTTCCCAAATCATTTCTTAGAGTATGGAAAAAGAGGAAATAAAGTGTCTACAGAAAGCGTATACCCCCTTGAACTTTGTTCAGTTTGTTGCGCCAGTGCCCGAGTTTCATGCAATTAAATGAGGACCTCTATCTCACACCACATATGTTATACCTTCAATGGGAAAAAAGGAAATATTACAATTGTATACATTTTCACCCACATGTTAATATTTGGTAGAAGCCCTTTTCACATCAATTTCAGCTGTGAGTCTGTTGGTAATGGGCTCCACCACCTCTGCACCAACAAGATTTGATAATATTTGAGAATTTCAGAAGTCTGTCTGGTTTAGCTGAAGAATCAGCTAAGGTAAGTTTCAGGAAGAGCATCTGATTTCTTTCAATAAAGCAGAACAGAGAAAAAACACACAATACAAAATCATGAGAATTTGTATCCATATGACACTTTGACTCGAATACTTTTATCAGACCTACACAGAGTATATACTGTACACACTTTTTCAGCCCAGGTTTATACATTTGGATCTGCCATTTGTAGGTGTTTTTGTGTCTTAGCTCAACACTGTGAAACCTGTAGTTACAAACATGGAGGATGAAGACATGAAGACATATATTGTACCTCTGACCGGCCTACCTTCCAAGAGGTGAAAGATGAAACTTTTCCTTTATCGTCAACTCAGTGAATGTCTCTAAACTTTCGAAAGCTGTAACAAAGAATAAGTTAAAAAACTTATTTTCATTGGACCCACAGAAAAGTCAAAGTTGTCCATAGAAATGCCCGTCTAAATCAGAAATCTACAGCACAAAGGCAGTGGCCTTTCGGGACATAAAAATGAAATCAGACTTTACTCAGACGAATTGCCCTTGGTCACGGACATCTTGCTATCAGTCACTACAAAGATGTTTTCTCTCGTGCCATGGCTTGCCTGACTTGCTTCTTCTGCTGGATGGCTTCTGGTCGCTGGTCAGGATCGACAGCCAGCATGTCCTGGAGCAGTGTCCTTAGCTCCGTGCTTATGGCTCTATTTACTTTCAGGGGGATGTGGAACTGCAGCCAGGGGTTCTCATCCAGGGCCTCTCCAACAGGCCCTGACAGACATATGCTCCTGTATCGGAAACACACTTTAGTTCAATTCTAAAATATTTCTCATAGGACTGAAGGAACCTTTCTAAAGATTCACATCTCTAAAGATCTAACCTGGACTGTGAACACTGACTCTATCATGAAGAAGGCTCAGCAGCGCCTCTATTTCTTAAGGTGCCTCAAGCGATGGGGGATGCCAATACATGTGTTGGTGAACTTCTACCGCTGCACTATCGAGAGCGTCCTCACCAACGGGATCACCGTGTGGTATGGCAACACCTCTTCGCGAGAAAGAAAGGCACTGCAGAGAATGGTCAATATGGCCCAGAAGATCATTGGCTGCGGTCTCACCGAGATTAAACAGCTCTATGAGGACCGCTGCCGTGGTAGAATTCTGGCCATCACAGAGGACAGTCACCACCCCGGGCATGAGCTCTTCACCCCACTGCCCTCAGGCAAGAGATATAAGAGCATACAGACACTTACCACTAGATTCTTCAATAGCTTCTATCCACAAGCAGTGAGACTGGCGAACACATTTAGCCATCCCCCTCGGACCACACCCACACCATCACCATCTACCTCATTGTAATTTATTTATTGTACGTCTCCAGTCATTCTTTACATGTCTGTATTGTTTACATTCAAACTGCCTGCATGTTTACTTGCACATTGTCTATTGTTTGCACATTGTCTTGATGCACTGTTTGCACTTTGTTTTGTTTTTACACTTGTTTTACAATCGAGAGACTTTCTGTAAGTAAGAATTCCATTGTACCAGTACCGGTTACATATGGCAATAAAGTTCAAGTTCAAGTTCAAGTTCTTTGCCTGTTAAGAGTTAACAATTAGGTCCTCAAGAACTGTTTTACGGTTTTCTACACTCCTGGCTGGCCAAGGTCTCTTTAAGGTCTCTTAAGTGGAGGTGTAACTCATGTATCCTACATGTGATTTAGCAACATGAAAGGGAATAGCTTCTTATCGGATTATGGTCTTGGTTAACTGCCTAAGGCTGACCTAAGTGCCTAACTTTCTGACTTTCTTTATACCTTATATGTTAAGAAGCTTCTTCTGACCAATCAGAAATGTATGCTTTATGTATGAACATTTTGCTCATCAAAGTGAGTGAGAGACAAGGTTAACAGAAATTAGCCACGGCAGTAAATGACAGCATATTTTTGGGTTCTTAAATGGTCTCTACCTGGCACAGCTGCAGTGCAAACTGACACACACTGTTTAGAGAAACAGCTACTCTATTACTAATATTAATGAAACATTTCTTATTCTATGGAACAAAAACAAACAGTAAAACTAAAACACAGATCTCTTAGCTTCCTATTTCATGAACCAGATGACTGAATGACAAAGCCTAACTAGTAGCCAGAACCCCAGTTAACCCTCCGTAACACAAAGTTTAACCACACGACAGGAACTCTTTCAAACTGAGTGAAAATCATAAATGGATCCATAACTTTACATCAATTTACTATGTTGTGCCAATACCTGCATTTACATTTAGAACGAATGATGTCATAGAACCAGCATCACACCAGTTCCAGGTGTCTCCAAGGAGACAACAGAACTTCAGTTGTGTTTGCTAAAATACACACTTTGAAACATACTGTAACACTTAGTTAACATGTCTGGTTTAGTTGAAGAATCGGCTAAGGTAAGTTTCAGGGTTTAATGGTGGGATGGCACCTGTGCTTTTTTCCCCCAACCGCTAGAATATGATTCGCACCAAACCCAAAAGAAATACTGCACAGTTCAGGAACTTCATCAACCTAGCAACTGTAAAATAAGCTTACAAACAACTGAATTGAAATGCCAAAAAGTTCAGAGAAAGGCACAAACTATGTTTACTTGGGGTTTACAAAATTAAAGCTAACTAAAACTGTAATGATAAACAATCATGCTGCCAATGGACAGAGAAATATCATGTTTTTTGAATAATGTATTATTTCTTACATAGGAACCCAGTATAAGGGAATCCCTTGCGATCCTGTCTGCAGAGTTAAAGGTAAGTATTGTTTTCTCTTTAGCTCTGTCACTCCAAGAAATATAATGAACATAAATATATTTGCCAATCTTTTCATAGTAATCCAAACAACTCTGCGTGTATCTGACATTTGTAATATTTATCTACCGCAGTATAACTCTTCTGGCAAGGCGATTGGTATTGTACCTTGAAAGAAAACTGATTGGAAATGTCATGTACTCTATGGTTTCTATTGATGTCAAGTGGCAAATGTTGACTGGTGATGTTATGTGAATCTTAGGAAATGGTCATTTTTCAATCGAGTCTATGTTTCTCAGAATTTGAGACAGAGAGGTCAATCTCTGCAATCCGAGCTGAGGGCATTTCTTGGAATGGAAAGGTAAGAGCAACGTGTTCTTTGATATTCTCTTAAGACTCTTCGCCAGATTTAACGATGAAAAATGTAAATAATAATAACAAACATTATTTTATATAGTGCCTTGAAAGGTGGCTTCTTTACAGAATGACAAAACCAACTACAATAAATAATACACAAGATATGCATGATGACAATACACAGTTAGAGGAGACAGTAGATGGTCATTGTCAGTGTATTCTGAAGGTAGTTTTCCAATTTTTTGGAACGGGGTAAAAGAGGCCACCTCTACTAGAATCTTTGTCCTAACCAAAAATGTAACAAAGTATAATAATAATATTAAAAATAATAATAATAAACTTTATCTATAGAGCACCTTTCATACAAATAGTGCTTTGGTGCTTTAAAAACCAAGCGTAAAGATAAAATATTAAAATTGAGAGATATACTTTCAGTTGTAAAGGAAAATACAGCAATACAGTAAAGCAACATACATGTCAATTAAATAAATAAAAATTAGGAAAGTCGTAATAAAATAAGAACAATTAAAGAGAACTAAAAAAAGAAACAGAAATAGAAAGAACAAAGAACCACTTTAACTTAAAGCAACATTTTCAAATGTTTTTTTAAAACAATGTACCGAGCTTGACTGCCTAATAAAAAGTGGAAGTGAGTTTCATAATTTAGAAGCATAAAAACAAAAAGCAGCCTCTCCACTCTTTCTGCATTTCACATGTGGTATTTGCAGTAGGCCAGTATGTGCAGATCTCAGGTCACGTATAGGAACATATGAAGACAGACATTCAGTAAGGTACAGACGTGCTAGGTCGCTTAAAGCTTTAAAAACAAGTAAAAGAACTTTCAAATTTATCCTAGATAATACAGGTGACCAGTGAAGTTTTTTCAAAACAGGAATGATATTCTCTTTCTTGTATTTGTTAGGATCTGTGCTACTGCATTTCGAACAAGTAGTAAGGGATTTATTGTTTTCTTGGGAAGCCCACAAAACAGAGCATTATAATCATATCCACATCAATGTGAGCAATGGAGAAGTCAAATTAACGTGTCTAAATATCATCTAGTTCTATCCCAGGGAAGAGGGCTGTTGCCTACACAGACGACAAGACACAAAACGCTCAACTGTCCAAAACACGCATAAGGACATCAGTCAGGAGGAACAAGGTAAAGTGTTTCTTCTTCTTCACCATGGTCATGTAGTTTCACTCCAAGCACTGTCATATGAAATAACTGTGGAAACGACCTCCCCAACATTTTGGGTTGTTGCATTTTGCTTCAATGAATTTTAACCTTTTCTTTTAGACATTAAGAGGAAGGACACATTCACCCTTGGTAGAGATTCAGTTGTTCTATGAGATGTCAAGGTGAGAATTAACCACTTCAGGGATAAGTCAATGCACATAACTGAAAAAGGGGCAATGAACAGGATATGGGGATTTTGCTAGTTATAAAGTACAATAATCATCATTACATGATCTAAGACTACTGAAGTATAAGCTGTGTCCCTGACTGATTAATTAGCAAATTCATCTTTGTAGAGTGCAGCTACTATCTATTCAGTGGCATTTCCTTAAAACAATTGTATTCCCACATTCTGAATATGGAGTGAGATCATGTAGAGAATGTTGGACTTGTAATAACTAATTGAAGGATAATAATAATCAACGAAAGTGCTTAAAAGTATCAACAAATGCCTTCAAAGTACTTGACACGTACTTTGCTTTCAAAAGTGAAACATAATTAATGCTTACGTAAGATTTCTCTTGACTTCTCAGGAGTATACTAACTCCAAGGACAAGTAACATCACAAACCATTATTTACGTGCTGATGTTGGAGCTGCAATACTACTACCAAGACAAAAAATGATACAGGTAACACTGCTTTCAGATTTCTAAGAATTGCTAAAATAGTATGTTTACAGAGCATTCAGAGTTGAGAATATGACAAGTTCCTACCATCTCAAACACTGCCAATCTAGAACAAAAAGAAAGTACTTGAACGCCTGCAGTAATCGAACACAAACCAGAACATATCAGTGCATGACAAGGAAATGTAGTCACAAAATGATTCTACCCTTTCAAGTCCCAAAAAGGACCGAGGAACTTACCGGAGGCGATACCTGGATTTCAAACAGAGTACAATGTAGCCACTGTAGGGGAGAAGATCACAGAGAGCTCTTCTCAGATTGCTCAGAGTCAGCCCCAGCACCCTGTCCTGACTGAAGCAGACAAAGTGGTCAAACAGGTAGGTAGAAATGAGTAAGGAACAGAGAGTATGGTTATTCTTGCATTGTTTTGTTCGTCTGTCAAAGAAAAGAGTGCTTCTGACTTTTGTCAATGTTCATCTTTATTTTAGGAGAAGAACAAACGGTGGTATCACACTTTGCTCAAGTGTATGATACCATGTGTGTACAGCAGACATCACCAAAGGAACAGGAGACACCTGAGTAGAGAACAAGAATATGAAAAGACTGATGAAAAAAAGCACCAGGAGAAATCCATTGAATATGCACAATCTCGTCCAGTATTTCAATGAAAAGTTTCAGTGTTGTTTTTAGTGTCGTCGTATTGCATACATTTAAAACAATGTGTCTTGTTTAATGAACAATTTCATTTACTTTAGTAAAAAGTGTTGTTTACTGTAGTCCTAGCATGGATGCAATTGTTAGAAAAAACGGGAATGAAAAACTGAATGTTTCATACAATATGGGTTTGTCTTAACCCACACACCTAAGTGAAATGTTTGATTACGTTTACAAGACATAACACATAGTTCAGTTGAGTGTGAAAGGGAACAACAGAGAAAGTCACAAACAAAACATTTGTGAAGGACTTGATGAATGTTTTTTCTTTAGAAATGACAAAAAATAAAGAATTTTTCAACAAGATGTCTTTCTATAGCGAGTTTCATTTGAGATAGTCTTTTCTTAGAAGTGCAAGAGTGGTATTCCCTACAACTTATTCCACAATTTGATCATTCATAGAAATTAGGAGACGGAAACCACACCTACTGTAATATTAGACCTTGTAACAAGGCAACTAGGTTTCAATGGCTTAAAAGGTGCAGAAAGAGGCTCATGTATAATGACCTCCAGTGTCCCACAGGTTTCCCAAATCATTTCTTAGAGTATGGAAAAAGAGGAAATAAAGTGTCTACAGAAAGCGTATACCCCCTTGAACTTTGTTCAGTTTGTTGCGCCAGTGCCCGAGTTTCATGCAATTAAATGAGGACCTCTATCTCACACCACATATGTTATACCTTCAATGGGAAAAAAGGAAATATTACAATTGTATACATTTTCACCCACATGTTAATATTTGGTAGAAGCCCTTTTCACATCAATTTCAGCTGTGAGTCTGTTGGTAATGGGCTCCACCACCTCTGCACCAACAAGATTTGATAATATTTGAGAATTTCAGAAGTCTGTCTGGTTTAGCTGAAGAATCAGCTAAGGTAAGTTTCAGGAAGAGCATCTGATTTCTTTCAATAAAGCAGAACAGAGAAAAAACACACAATACAAAATCATGAGAATTTGTATCCATATGACACTTTGACTCGAATACTTTTATCAGACCTACACAGAGTATATACTGTACACACTTTTTCAGCCCAGGTTTATACATTTGGATCTGCCATTTGTAGGTGTTTTTGTGTCTTAGCTCAACACTGTGAAACCTGTAGTTACAAACATGGAGGATGAAGACATGAAGACATATATTGTACCTCTGACCGGCCTACCTTCCAAGAGGTGAAAGATGAAACTTTTCCTTTATCGTCAACTCAGTGAATGTCTCTAAACTTTCGAAAGCTGTAACAAAGAATAAGTTAAAAAACTTATTTTCATTGGACCCACAGAAAAGTCAAAGTTGTCCATAGAAATGCCCGTCTAAATCAGAAATCTACAGCACAAAGGCAGTGGCCTTTCGGGACATAAAAATGAAATCAGACTTTACTCAGACGAATTGCCCTTGGTCACGGACATCTTGCTATCAGTCACTACAAAGATGTTTTCTCTCGTGCCATGGCTTGCCTGACTTGCTTCTTCTGCTGGATGGCTTCTGGTCGCTGGTCAGGATCGACAGCCAGCATGTCCTGGAGCAGTGTCCTTAGCTCCGTGCTTATGGCTCTATTTACTTTCAGGGGGATGTGGAACTGCAGCCAGGGGTTCTCATCCAGGGCCTCTCCAACAGGCCCTGACAGACATATGCTCCTGTATCGGAAACACACTTTAGTTCAATTCTAAAATATTTCTCATAGGACTGAAGGAACCTTTCTAAAGATTCACATCTCTAAAGATCTAACCTGGACTGTGAACACTGACTCTATCATGAAGAAGGCTCAGCAGCGCCTCTATTTCTTAAGGTGCCTCAAGCGATGGGGGATGCCAATACATGTGTTGGTGAACTTCTACCGCTGCACTATCGAGAGCGTCCTCACCAACGGGATCACCGTGTGGTATGGCAACACCTCTTCGCGAGAAAGAAAGGCACTGCAGAGAATGGTCAATATGGCCCAGAAGATCATTGGCTGCGGTCTCACCGAGATTAAACAGCTCTATGAGGACCGCTGCCGTGGTAGAATTCTGGCCATCACAGAGGACAGTCACCACCCCGGGCATGAGCTCTTCACCCCACTGCCCTCAGGCAAGAGATATAAGAGCATACAGACACTTACCACTAGATTCTTCAATAGCTTCTATCCACAAGCAGTGAGACTGGCGAACACATTTAGCCATCCCCCTCGGACCACACCCACACCATCACCATCTACCTCATTGTAATTTATTTATTGTACGTCTCCAGTCATTGTTTACATGTCTGTATTGTTTACATTCAAACTGCCTGCATGTTTACTTGCACATTGTCTATTGTTTGCACATTGTCTTGATGCACTGTTTGCACTTTGTTTTGTTTTTACACTTGTTTTACAATCGAGAGACTTTCTGTAAGTAAGAATTCCATTGTACCAGTACCGGTTACATATGGCAATAAAGTTCAAGTTCAAGTTCAAGTTCTTTGCCTGTTAAGAGTTAACAATTAGGTCCTCAAGAACTGTTTTACGGTTTTCTACACTCCTGGCTGGCCAAGGTCTCTTTAAGGTCTCTTAAGTGGAGGTGTAACTCATGTATCCTACATGTGATTTAGCAACATGAAAGGGAATAGCTTCTTATCGGATTATGGTCTTGGTTAACTGCCTAAGGCTGACCTAAGTGCCTAACTTTCTGACTTTCTTTATACCTTATATGTTAAGAAGCTTCTTCTGACCAATCAGAAATGTATGCTTTATGTATGAACATTTTGCTCATCAAAGTGAGTGAGAGACAAGGTTAACAGAAATTAGCCACGGCAGTAAATGACAGCATATTTTTGGGTTCTTAAATGGTCTCTACCTGGCACACCTGCAGTGCAAACTGACACACACTGTTTAGAGAAACAGCTACTCTATTACTAATATTAATGAAACATTTCTTATTCTATGGAACAAAAACAAACAGTAAAACTAAAACACAGATCTCTTAGCTTCCTATTTCATGAACCAGATGACTGAATGACCAAGCCTAACTAGTAGCCAGAACCCCAGTTAACCCTCCGTAACACAAAGTTTAACCACACGACAGGAACTCTTTCAAACTGAGTGAAAATCATAAATGGATCCATAACTTTACATCAATTTACTATGTTGTGCCAATACCTGCATTTACATTTAGAACGAATGATGTCATAGAACCAGCATCACACCAGTTCCAGGTGTCTCCAAGGAGACAACAGAACTTCAGTTGTGTTTGCTAAAATACACACTTTGAAACATACTGTAACACTTAGTTAACATGTCTGGTTTAGTTGAAGAATCGGCTAAGGTAAGTTTCAGGGTTTAATGGTGGGATGGCACCTGTGCTTTTTTCCCCCAACCGCTAGAATATGATTCGCACCAAACCCAAAAGAAATACTGCACAGTTCAGGAACTTCATCAACCTAGCAACTGTAAAATAAGCTTACAAACAACTGAATTGAAATGCCAAAAAGTTCAGAGAAAGGCACAAACTATGTTTACTTGGGGTTTACAAAATTAAAGCTAACTAAAACTGTAATGATAAACAATCATGCTGCCAATGGACAGAGAAATATCATGTTTTTTGAATAATGTATTATTTGTTACATAGGAACCCAGTATAAGGGAATCCCTTGCGATCCTGTCTGCAGAGATAAAGGTAAGTATTGTTTTCTCTTTAGCTCTGTCACTCCAAGAAATATAATGAACATAAATATATTTGCCAATCTTTTCATAGTAATCCAAACAACTCTGCGTGTATCTGACATTTGTAATATTTATCTACCGCAGTATAACTCTTCTGGCAAGGCGATTGGTATTGTACCTTGAAAGAAAACTGATTGGAAATGTCATGTACTCTATGGTTTCTATTGATGTCAAGTGGCAAATGTTGACTGGTGATGTTATGTGAATCTTAGGAAATGGTCATTTTTCAATCGAGTCTATGTTTCTCAGAATTTGAGACAGAGAGGTCAATCTCTGCAATCCGAGCTGAGGGCATTTCTTGGAATGGAAAGGTAAGAGCAACGTGTTCTTTGATATTCTCTTAAGACTCTTCGCCAGATTTAACGATGAAAAATGTAAATAATAATAACAAACATTATTTTATATAGTGCCTTGAAAGGTGGCTTCTTTACAGAATGACAAAACCAACTACAATAAATAATACACAAGATATGCATGATGACAATACACAGTTAGAGGAGACAGTAGATGGTCATTGTCAGTGTATTCTGAAGGTAGTTTTCCATTTTTTTGGAACGGGGTAAAAGAGGCCACCTCTACTAGAATCTTTGTCCTAACCAAAAATGTAACAAAGTATAATAATAATATTAAAAATAATAATAATAAACTTTATCTATAGAGCACATTTCATACAAATAGTGCTTTGGTGCTTTAAAAACCAAGCGTAAAAATAAAATATTAAAATTGAGAGATATACTTTCAGTTGTAAAGGAAAATACAGCAATACAGTAAAGCAACATACATGTCAATTAAATAAATAAAAATTAGGAAAGTCGTAATAAAATAAGAACAATTAAAGAGAACTAAAAAAAGAAACAGAAATAGAAAGAACAAAGAACCACTTTAACTTAAAGCAACATTTTCAAATGTTTTTTTAAAACAATGTACCGAGCTTGACTGCCTAATAAAAAGTGGAAGTGAGTTTCATAATTTAGAAGCATAAAAACAAAAAGCAGCCTCTCCACTCTTTCTGCATTTCACATGTGGTATTTGCAGTAGGCCAGTATGTGCAGATCTCAGGTCACGTATAGGAACATATGAAGACAGACATTCAGTAAGGTACAGACGTGCTAGGTCGCTTAAAGCTTTAAAAACAAGTAAAAGAACTTTCAAATTTATCCTAGATAATACAGGTGACCAGTGAAGTTTTTTCAAAACAGGAATGATATTCTCTTTCTTGTATTTGTTAGGATCTGTGCTACTGCATTTCGAACAAGTAGTAAGGGATTTATTGTTTTCTTGGGAAGCCCACAAAACAGAGCATTATAATCATATCCACATCAATGTGAGCAATGGAGAAGTCAAATTAACGTGTCTAAATATCATCTAGTTCTATCCCAGGGAAGAGGGCTGTTGCCTACACAGACGACAAGACACAAAACGCTCAACTGTGCAAAACACGCATAAGGACATCAGTCAGGAGGAACAAGGTAAAGTGTTTTTTCTTCTTCACCATGGTCATGTAGTTTCACTCCAAGCACTGTCATATGAAATAACTGTGGAAACGACCTCCCCAACATTTTGGGTTGTTGCATTTTGCTTCAATGAATTTTAACCTTTTCTTTTAGACATTAAGAGGAAGGACACATTCACCCTTGGTAGAGATTCAGTTGTTCTATGAGATGTCAAGGTGAGAATTAACCACTTCAGGGATAAGTCAATCCACATAACTGAAAAAGGGGCAATGAACAGGATATGGGGATTTTGCTAGTTATAAAGTACAATAATCATCATTACATGATCTAAGACTACTGAAGTATAAGCTGTGTCCCTGACTGATTAATTAGCAAATTCATCTTTGTAGAGTGCAGCTACTATCTATTCAGTGGCATTTCCTTAAAACAATTGTATTCCCACATTCTGAATATGGAGTGAGATCATGTAGAGAATGTTGGACTTGTAATAACTTATTGAAGGATAATAATAATCAACGAAAGTGCTTAAAAGTATCAACAAATGCCTTCAAAGTACTTGACACGTACTTTGCTTTCAAAAGTGAAACATAATTAATGCTTACGTAAGATTTCTCTTGACTTCTCAGGAGTATACTAACTCCAAGGACAAGTAACATCACAAACCATTATTTAAGTGCTGATGTTGGAGCTGCAATACTACTACCAAGACAAAAAATGATACAGGTAACACTGCTTTCAGATTTCTAAGAATTGCTAAAATAGTATGTTTACAGAGCATTCAGAGTTGAGAATATGACAAGTTCCTACCATCTCAAACACTGCCAATCTAGAACAAAAAGAAAGTACTTGAACGCCTGCAGTAATCCAACACAAACCAGAACATATCAGTGCATGACAAGGAAATGTAGTCACAAAATGATTCTACCCTTTCAAGTCCCAAAAAGGACCGAGGAACTTACCGGAGGCGATACCTGGATTTCAAACAGAGTACAATGTAGCCACTGTAGGGGAGAAGAACACAGAGAGCTCTTCTCAGATTGCTCAGAGTCAGCCCCAGCACCCTGTCCTGACTGAAGCAGACAAAGTGGTCAAACAGGCAGGTAGAAATGAGTAAGGAACAGAGAGTATGGTTATTCTTGCATTGTTTTGTTCGTCTGTCAAAGAAAAGAGTGCTTCTGACTTTTGTCAATGTTCATCTTTATTTTAGGAGAAGAACAAACGGTGGTATCACACTTTGCTCAAGTGTATGATACCATGTGCGTACAGCAGACATCACCAAAGGAACAGGAGACACCTGAGTAGAGAACAAGAATATGAAAAGACTGATGAAAAAAAGCACCAGGAGAAATCCATTGAATATGCACAATCTCGTCCAGTATTTCAATGAAAAGTTTCAGTGTTGTTTTTAGTGTCGTCGTATTGCATACATTTAAAACAATGTGTCTTGTTTATTGAACAATTTCATTTACTTTAGTAAAAAGTGTTGTTTACTGTAGTCCTAGCATGGATGCAATTGTTAGAAAAAACGTGAATGAAAAACTGAATGTTTCATACAATATGGGTTTGTGTTAACCCACACACCTAAGTGAAATGTTTGATTACGTTTACAAGACATAACACATAGTTCAGTTGAGTGTGAAAAGGAACAACAGAGAAAGTCACAAACAAAACATTTGTGAAGGACTTGATGAATGTTTTTTCTTTAGAAATGACATAAAATAAAGAATTTTTCAACAAGATGTCTTTCTATAGCGAGTTTCATTTGAGATAGTCTTTTCTTAGAAGTGCAAGAGTGGTATTCCCTACAACTTATTCCCCAATTTGATCATTCTCAGAAATTAGGAGACCGAAACCACACCTACTGTAATATTAGACCTTGTAACAAGGCAACTAGGTTTCAATGGCTTAAAAGGTGCAGAAAGAGGCTCATGTATAATGACCTCCAGTGTCCCACAGGTTTCCCAAATCATTTCTTAGAGTATGGAAAAAGAGGAAATAAAGTGTCTACAGAAAGCGTATACCCCCTTGAACTTTGTTCAGTTTGTTGCACCAGTGCCAGAGTTTCATGCAATTAAATGAGGACCTCTTTCTCACACCACATATGTTATTCTTTCAATGGGAAAAAAGGAAATATTACAATTGTATACATTTTAAAGCCATGTGTTCATATTTGGTAGAAGCCCTAACAACACCTAAAAAACACCTAACAACGGGTGCAGGACCGAATTAGGGCAATATCCACTATTGATAAACATACAGAAAACAATATTAAAGTACTGGCTTTTATATTAGCCAGACACAGCTGGATGAGCTCTACCAGCCAGGACAGGAGGCTCTACTGTACACAGAGAGGGGAGGGAGGGGGGAACAAGCTGCCCAGCCGTGTGGAATGCTACAGAACCCTAAACAGACAAAACATACTACCCGAATATTTGACCAAGATATCCAGACACAGCTGGATGAGCTCCACCAGTCAGGACAGGCTAATAAGATACACTCCACAGACATTCACAACAGTGACATATCATAAACACTTGAATTACTTATCTAGTCTCTCAAAACAAAATTTCGAGAAAAAACACATTGCCCAACGTTAGAAAGCACCTTGCATTACATTGCTTGAAAAACAATTTTATTTCGAAGGAATTATGGATCGGGAATTCTTCGAGGAAGTCGGGGTCACACAGCATGCCAGCCCATATATCAGGGAGCACATTGGATCAAGGCACAGTCTCTTTCAAGAAAACGATCCGAAACACACAGCAGCAAGGGCGAGGCTTATAGCAGAACGAGTGAACTGGGTGAAAACTCCAGCCGAATCTCCAGATTTAAATCCAATAAGGATGGTATGGCATTAGCTGAAAGACTATGTTTGGAAAACTGCTAAACCCAGCACAAAGCAAGAACTGATACTGATACAATGTCTGTTGATACTGATACTGTATGAGTAGGGCTGTTTCACCACTCCTTTTTTTTTGTTGCATACAGCAGTACTTCTTATGGTAGTACTTAAGTACAGTACAGTAGGTACTTACATTAGTACTTCTCGCGTTAAAAAAGTTAGGTGTTAGCATAAACTATTAGTAATAAATAATATTAAACTTAGCACTGTAATAAATTATGCTAATATTAAATTTGATTCTGCTCTGAGAATGTAGGGGGAAGGAAAAATGCCAGTGGTCTTTTCACTGATGAACTTGTGCCTGATGAACACCACTGCGTCACACCACACAGCTGCGAGTGCACCTCACTGTGCCCGGCCACCACTGCATCACACAACTGCCAGCGCACCTCACCGTACCAGGCCACCACTGCATCACACAGCTGCAAGCACACCTCACCGTGCCAGGCCACAACTGCGTCACACATCTACCAGCGCACCTCACCATGCCCAGCCACCACTGCATCACACAGCTGCAAGCGCACCTCAAAGTTCCCGGCCACTACTGAATCACACCACACAGGTGGCAGCGCACCGTACCAGACCACCACTGCGTCACACAGGTGCCAGTGCACCTCACCATGCCCGGCCACAACTTCATCATACACCTGACCGTGCAAGGCCACCACTGAGTCACACAGCTGCCAGCACACCTCACCATGCCAGGCCACCAGTGCGTCACACCACACAGCCGCCAGTGCACCTCAGCGTGCCAAGCCACCACTGCGTCACACAGCTGCCAGCACACCTCACCGTACCAGGCCACAACTGCGTCACACAGCTGCCAGCACACCTCACCGAGCACAGCCACAGCTGCATCACGCAGCTACCAGCGCACCTCACCGTATTCTGCCACAGCTGCGTCACACAGCTACCAGCGCACCTCACCGTGCCAGGCCACCACTACGTCACACATCCGCCAACGCACCTCACCGTACCCAGCCACCACTGCGTCACACAGCTGCCAGCACACCTGACCGTGCAAGGCCACCACTGCGTCACACAGCTGCCAGCACACCTCACTGTGCTAGCAGCCACTGCATCACACAGCTGAAAGCACAACTCACCGTGCCAGGACACCACTGTGTCACACCACACAGCTGCCAGTGCACCTCACCGTGCCAGGCCACCACTGCGTCACACCACACAGCTGCCAGCACACCTCACCATGCCAGGCACCCACAGAGTCACACCACACATCTGCCAGCACACCTCACCGTGCCGGGCCACCACTGCGTCACACCACACAGCTGCCAGCGCACCTCACCATGCCAGGCCGCCACTGAGTCACACCACACAGCCACCAGCGCAACTCACCATGCCAGGCCACCACTGAGTCACGCCACACAGCCACCAGCGCACCTCACCGTGTCAGGCCACCACTGCGTCACACCACACTGCCACCAGCGCACGTCACCGTGCCGGGACACCACTGCGTCACACCACACAGCTGCCAGTGCACCTCAGCGTGCCAGGCCGCCACTGAGTCACACCACACAGCCACCAGCGCACCTCACAGTGCCAGGCCACCACTGAGTCACGCCACACAGCCACCAGCGCACCTCACCGTGCCAGGCCACCACTGAGTCACGCCACACAGCCACCAGCGCACCTCACCGTGCCAGGCCACCACTGAGTCACGCCACACAGCCACCAGCGCACCTCACCGTGCCAGACCACCACTGTGTCACACATCTGCCAACGCACCTCACCGTGCCAGGCCACCACTACGTCAAACCACACAGCCGCCAGTGCACCTCTAAGTACCCGGCCACCAATGCGTCACACCACACAGCTGCCAGCGCACCTCACCATAACAGGCCACAACTACGTCAAACCACACGGCTGCCAGCGCAGCTCACCATAACAGGCCACCACTACGTCACACCACACAGCCGCCAGCGCACCTCAATGTGCCAGGCCACCACAGCGTCACACAGCTGAAAGCGCACCTCACCGTGCCAAGCCACCACTGCATCACACAGCTGCCAGCACACCTCACCGTACCAGGCCTCAACTGTGTCACACAGATGCCAGCACACCTCACCGAGCCCGGCCACAGCTGCATCACACAGCTGCCAGCGCACCTCACCGTACCCAGCCACCACTGCATCACACAGCTGCAAGCGCACCTCAAAGTTCCCGGCCACTACTGAATCACACCACACAGGTGGCAGCGCACCGTACCAGACCACCACTGCGTCACACAGGTGCCAGTGCACCTCACCATGCCCGGCCACAACTTCATCATACACCTGACAGTGCAAGGCCACCACTGAGTCACACAGCTTCCAGCACACCTCACCATGCCAGGCCACCAGTGCGTCACACCACACAGCCGCCAGTGCACCTCACCGTGCCAAGCCACCACTGCGTCACACAGCTGCCAGCACACCTCACCGTACCAGGCCACAACTGCGTCACACAGCTGCCAGCACACCTCACCGAGCACGGCCACAGCTGCATCACGCAGCTACCAGCGCAGCTCACCGTATTCTGCCACAGCTGCATCACACAGCTGCCAGCGCACCTCACCGTGCCAGGCCACCACTACGTCACACATCTGCCAACGCACCTCACCGTACCCAGCCACCACTGCCTCACACAGCTGCCAGCACACCTAACCGTGCCAGGCCACCACTGCGTCACACAGCTGCCAGCACACCTCACTGTGCCTAGCAGCCACTGCATCACACAGCTGAAAGCACAACTCACCGTGCCAGGACACCACTGTGTCACACCACACAGCTGCCAGTGCACCTCACCGTGCCAGGCCACCACTGCGTCACACCACACAGCTGCCAGCACACCTCACCATGCCAGGCACCCACAGAGTCACACCACACATCTGCCAGCACACCTCACCGTGCCGGGCCACCACTGCGTCACACCACACAGCTGCCAGTGCACCTCAGCGTGCCAGGCCGTAACTGAGTCACACCACACAGCCACCAGCGCACCTCACCGTGCCAGGCCACCACTGAGTCACGCCACACAGCCACCAGCGCACCTCACCGTGCCAGGCCAGCACTGAGTCACGCCACACAGCCACCAGCGCACCTCACCGTGTCAGTCCACCACTGCGTCACACCACACTGCCACCAGCGCACGTCACCGTGTCGGGCCACCACTGCGTCACACCACACAACCACCAGCGCACCTCACCGTGCCAGACCACCACTGTGTCACACATCTGCCAACGCACCTCACCGTGCCAGGCCACCACTACGTCAAACCACACAGCCGCCAGTGCACCTCAAAGTACCCGGCCACCAATGCGTCACACCACACAGCTGCCAGCGCAGCTCACCATAACAGGCCACCACTACGTCACACCACACAGCCGCCAGCGCACCTCACTGTGCCAGGCCACCACAGCGTCACACAGCTGAAAGCGCACCTCACCGTACCAAGCCACCACTGCATCACACAGCTGCCAGCACACCTCACCGTACCAGGCCACAACTGTGTCACACAGATGCCAGCACACCTCACCGAGCCCGGCCACAGCTGCATCACACAGCTGCCAGCGCACCTCACCGTACCCAGCCACCACTGCATCACACAGCTGCAAGCGCACCTCAAAGTTCCCTGCCACTACTGAATCACACCACACAGGTGGCAGCGCACCGTACCAGACCACCACTGCGTCACACAGGTGCCAGTGCACCTCACCATGCCCGGCCACAACTTCATCATACACCTGACCGTGCAAGGCCACCACTGAGTCACACAGCTGCCAGCACACCTCACCATGCCAGGCCACCAGTGCGTCACACCACACAGCCGCCAGTGCACCTCACTGTGCCAAGCCACCACTGCGTCACACAGCTGCCAGCACACCTCACCGTACCAGGCCACAACTGCGTCACACAGCTGCCAGCACACCTCACCGAGCACGGCCACAGCTGCATCACGCAGCTACCAGCGCACCTCACCGTATTCTGCCACAGCTGCGTCACACAGCTGCCAGCGCACCTCACCGTGCCAGGCCACCACTACGTCACACATCTGCCAACGCACCTCACCGTACCCAGCCACCACTGCCTCACACAGCTGCCAGCACACCTAACCATGCCAGGCCACCACTGCGTCACACAGCTGCCAGCACACCTCACTGTGCCTAGCAGCCACTGCATCACAATGCGTCACACCACACAGCTGCCAGCGTACCTCACCATGCCAGGCCAGCACTGAGTCACACCACACAGCTGCCAGTGCACCTCACCGTGCCAGGCCACCACTGCGTCACACAGCTGCCAGCGCACCTCACCGTGCCAGGCCACCACTGCGTCACTCCACACAGCTGCCAGCGCACCTCACCGTGCCAGGCCACCACTGCGTCACACAGCTGCCAGCGCACCTCACCGTGCCAGGCCACCACTGCGTCACACCACACAGCTGCCAGCGCACCTCACCGTGCCAGGCCACCACTGCGTCACACAGCTGCCAGCGCACCTCACCGTGCCAGGCCACCACTGCGTCACTCCACACAGCCGCCAGCGCACCTCACCGTGCCAGGCCACCACTGCGTCAGACCACACACAGCTGAAAGCCCACCTCAACGTGCCAGGCCACCACTGCATCCCACAGCTGCCAGCACACCTCATGCCTTGTTATGTGAAACTTTAATTCTCTTTTTAGGATTTTTTGAACATGGTCTTTTTTTCCCCCAATCAGAGGCTCACCACAATTCACGCTCAACCACATCACAGATCTACTACACACACCTCAGGATGGTGACGTCACTGCCTTTCATATGGAAACATTTTGACACCGCGCTCAACAATCTTAGGAAGATCACAAAACAAGCCTGCTAGCCTGGATTTTAACTAAAAAAATCACGCCCGAGAAAGTGAAGTACTGTAGCATTAACTAGCAAAGGTGTATTGCAGACATAGGCATAGAACGTAATACAGGCTTTATGAACTCTAATAATATTGTTTCGGCTGTGAATCCTTCTTCAGCTGTGAGGGTCTTCAGCTCATAATGAAACACTTGGAGTTTGCAATGTACGGCGCTCTGAACGAGTTCAACTTTAATGCAGGAAAAATGGATTTCCCAGAAGTTATACTGATTCTTATGGAAGCCCGTTTCCGCCAGGGAGTAGAAAAAATGCGCCCTGGTATTCTCTGGGATGCAGTGCAGTTAAAACTGTTCACTGTTACTGACCATACTGCCTGCCTGCGGGCACTTTTCCTTTCCGTGGGGGAGGTTGGACTGTCTTTCATTAGAAGGTTAGCCTATTCTACTCGGAGAATGTAGAGGGGGTGGAAAGTGCCCGCGGTCATTTAATTAGTATTACAATTCGCACTGATTCCCCTGCGAAGATATGGACATAAGAATATTCGTGCGTGGTCAAAAAATGCCATAAAAACGACAAAATGAAGGCTTTGAAAACATTCACAATGTGCTGTATACACAAAGCACGTGTTCTCACAACTCGAGGAGGTTTCGTGAAAACTTTATATCGTCACACAACATAAAGTTTTTTTGTTTACAAAGACGATTACAAAGAATGTGGACCAGGGTAATACTTTGAGTTTACAGCTTGTCCAAGGTCATTCATTATTAATACTATTAGGGATATCTTCGGTAAAGACTGACAGCAGGAACATTCCTGTTCTTTACTCAGCAGCTTATTAAAAACAGGGTGTTCAAAACGTTTTTTTTTTACCCAGAAGAGTGACACAGCTTCGCGTTGTGAATCTGTTATTCCGTATTTACAAAGAAAGTGGAATACAGTAATACTACCTGCTATATAGATACATATTTTTAGATATTCAGATCCTTAAATTAATATCATTATTCATTTCTTTAGATACGTGATTCCATACTATATTCCCTATTACAAAACCAATAATTCCAGTCCTGAAATCTGATTAACTGACACACATTCAAGAACATACTGTAACACTTAGTTAACATGTCTGGTTTAGTTGAAGAATCGGCTAAGGTAAGTTTCAGGGTTTAATGGTGGGATGGCACCTGTGCTTTTTCCCCCCAACCGTTAGAATATGATTTGCACAAAACCCAAAAGAAATACTGCACAGTTCAAGAACCTAGCAACTGTAAAATAAGCTTAAAAACAACTGAACTGAAATGCAAAAAAGTTCAGAGAAAGGCACAAAATATGTTTACTTGGGGTTTAAAAAATTAAAACTAACTAAAACATTCCAAACAGAAGCCGGCCTACCTTCTTTTCTTTGTACCTGATAAAGATGAGGATGGCTTTAAAGATACAGCTAAACTTTTGCAGAACCATTCAAGCGCATTGTTACTGTTTGCTGTAGAAGCCAAAAATATGAAAATCTCAAAATCTAAAAATCTCATGGCGTCAGAATGTACAACTTTAAAAAAATAAATAATAATAATAATAATAAACATTAATTTAAATAGCGCCTTGAAAGGTGGCTTCTTAATAGAATGACAAAACCAACAACAATAAATGATACACAAGATATGCATGATGACAATACACAGTTAGAGGAGACAGTAGATGGCGGTAATAAACACAGTGAGAGCCGAAGGATAAAGAACAGGGGTGAGTTTCCCGAAAACAACTAATCTTAGAGACTTTCAAGCAACTTTACAATGTACGTATGTACGTATGTAAACAATCGATTGACAATTCTTTCATTATATGGTGTCGGTTTTGGTCCTTCAGTGGGATGAAATAAAGTTGTGAAAAGGAATATGAAGTAAACTTGACATCATAGTTTAAGCAAAAGCATATAGATAGGCACAAAAAGGGACCTTATTGTTTCTAAGAGCAAAGAAAAGAAATGACTGACATGCCGTAAAAGAAAACCAAGATTAACTGCGTGGACAGTGTATGCGTCCCGCACGACGTCCTTGATTTAAAGCAATATTTTTTGGCGCGCTGCCATAGTTAAGAATCAATATTTCATGAGAAAAAACTGTTATTTATAGTTATTGGGTGTACTGGAACTCAATGGAAACATTAACTACTAAGCGTGGCATGTGTCACTCAACAAATACAGGACCTATAATCAAATTTAAAAACAAGTAGATCTAAGCTTTACCGTCAACAATCACGACAGAACATCAAACGGTGTTGGAACTACGCGGTATCGACCGCGGGTTTGGGTACGGAATGGAGCAGGCGTGGGACTCAGGACTGGGGCTGAACAACACATTTATTAACTCGAATCGGGAAAGGTACACACACAGGGACAGGGGTTACAGCGCTGCACCTTCACTAACACACACACACACACCTGAAGGGAAGAGACTGTATCCCAGCCTCCGTCCCGCTATACAGTCCGGTAGAACCCAGGTGCTGTTCTCAGCCCGCCTTGCGTGCGCATGACTAAAGCGCCCTGCGTGGCGCTACATTATAAATACATGTTAGGCCCAATGATTTCACTAAAATAATGCATTGCTGCATTTCATACTGAAAATAATATCATCTAGTCAAGTATAAAAATGAATATGAAATATACCCAGGATGACTCATAAATTAATCACTGTATAAATAAATGTTCATTTTTCGAATTTCCTCTGACACAGTACAACACAATATCAAAGTCCTTCATATAAACTCTTAGTGTCCTGTATTCCCAGAGGATGCCCCTGCCGTGAAGTGACTGTGCTCTGTCTGGCGATCTCTGGCGCTCAGGGTGGGCAGGAGGAGGCCAGTTTAAGAAGCACTTAGTGATGAACGAGCGGGTCGGGGAGCACGTAGATGACGAAGGATTTAACGTGCTACTTCAGTTACGATGGGTTTTGGGAAACACTCTTCAATTAACGATCGAGCTTAAGAGCGAGTTTACGATGTTCTTAGCGCTACGACGCTTTCGGGAAACAGAATCATAATATCTAGAAGGATTACCATATATAAAATTAGAAAGAATGATATATGATATATACAAGTAATTATATCATATCATATATTATTAACACCATACCCACCATCTATGTACATTCACATGACCACACATATCAGATCAATATCAAATCAATCACAATGATTAGAATGCGCGCAGAAATCGCCCCTTTCTCTTCCCATCTTTCAGCACATTATACGTCCTCTCCACGATACAAGCCGATATCCGTTATCTTACTCTACAATGCACCTTTTCCCGTGTTGTACGTTAACATTTGGTTCATAAAATCGACACACCTGAAATACTAAATAAGAAAGAAAACAATTATAACACAACGGATGACAGAGCCTCTAGAACAGAAAACCCGTTGGCGTCACACACGCTGAATGTCTCTCTCTCTCCTGCTCAGCAAAACACAACATGTGGGTCAACACCGTGTGAGGCATTAAACATCACCTTCGTGCATTACCGCGATTCATCTGGCACACAACTGTACTACTACAGAAATAATATATATAATGTCGCCACACGAATCTGTATTGAAAATAAAATTAAAAATGCCGCTGGCGTCTCACCCGACTGGCGGCCACAGCGCGTCTGAGGGCTCCCCAGAGAAACGAGCCGCCTGTGACCCCAGGGGCACCTTCACTGGCGCCCCGCCACCAACAAACCCCAAGGGCTGTCGCAAAGCCAACTCCATACAGAAAAACGGAACTCATCTGGGGGAAGTTCACAAAATAAAATAATAAAATAAAAGATGACATCATATAACCACGGCTCAACGCAGCTGGCTACACGTGTGAGAAGGTGCAGTACTTGAAGTGCGCTGGGCAAACTTCCGATGTCAAATTCTTCCAGCACGGTTGTACCTTTAAAGCGGAGACGACGGCACCGAAATTTTTTGGCGCGCCTTCTCTTTAAAGCCCTGGCCAAATATGAAGACAGTACGTACAGTTATAATTCAAACGGAATTAAAAACTACACATCCCAGTTACCATGGTGGTGCTTGTGATCATTGCGTTTAACCAACGAAACAGGGCGAAAAATCAGTCACATGAATTTGGGGCAGAGTTTCGAAAGCTTAACCTATCAGCAACAAAGCGAAATTTACACGATAGGCTACCTCAAACTGTCAGTTACACGACTGTGTATGTCGCTTAAGCCACTTCTATTTGGCATTTTAGTTATGGAGGCGAGAAGACACCCCCTCTCTGGGTGCCTGATTTGCCGCCATCTTTAACCGCTTCGTGTCCAAATCGCAGTAGCTACGCGTACGAAATAAAGTTCATCCCAGCTACAAAACATATATATTTTTGTGGTAAGAGGGAGCAAAACATCAGTATTTACTGCTATTAATTAGTTTACGATTTATAGTTGAAATCTGAGCCTAAATATAAAGTTAAAATCTCGACAATGCAATGTAGGAAATACAGAGAAAATAAATCCTTTCTGACATCTAAAATCAGTTTCGATCAAGGTCTCTAAATCGAACAAGAAAAAGAGGATTTTCGGAGGGCAATTACGCTGTATTTATATAGAATAAATGATTTATGAGCAATTTAATTTCTTGTTCGTTTAAAACAGTGAAATGTCAGCTGCAAAAGATCGCACCAGAAACAGCACTCTCTCCACCTGTCATAGACGTTCAGGAAAGGCTGAATGAAGTCATGGTGATCAATAATAACAGTTGTAGGACAAGAAACAAAAGATAGTGAAAACTTAAGATTTTTAAGGCTAAAACTCAAATTCATTCTACAAATTAAGGCAAATGAAAATTCAGGACGTTAAAGTGCTAGTGGTGTAAAAAAATACAAAAATGCACATGAGCAAAAAGTTTTAGAAATGGAGCAAACAGAATAAAAGCCATGCCTATAGTGCAGAAGAAGGATGCAGGAACACTTGCTTAGATATACAACAACATTACTTTATTAACCCTTTACAATTTCTTGCATTAGTAATTATCTTTTCGCATACCCCAGCTTGCTCTCCATGAGATACACAGACACACAGATGAAAGAGATAGGGAGAGAGCCTGTGGTCAGAGTACAGGGTCAGCCATTGTACAGCGCCCC
Source organism: Lepisosteus oculatus (assembly GCF_040954835.1). Lineage (NCBI taxonomy): Eukaryota > Metazoa > Chordata > Actinopteri > Semionotiformes > Lepisosteidae > Lepisosteus > Lepisosteus oculatus. Next base: position 1,641,430 of record NW_027168053.1, on the reverse strand, counting down.
TGGAGCAGTTGGGGTTAAGGGCCTTGCTCAGCAGCCCAACGGAGTAGGATTTTTCTGCTGGGTGCGGGATTTATTGTTAAATTATTACTTTAAATGAATACTTTGAGTTACTGAAACAGCCCGCTAATAAAATTGTCGCAATTTTGTTCTCGTTTGGAAGAGAGAATCAAAAATGAGACATAATGATGGTTTCCGGCTTAGACCTTTAAAGGTACCCCCATCACGGAAGAATTTGACCTCGGAACGTTTACCCAGCGTAATATTGTATTTCATTTCACTTTGACCGATTGTCTTTAAATCAATTGTTGTCAGAATATCCCCACCTCCAAACAAGAACAAAATTGCAACGATTTTATTAACTGGCTGTTTCAGTAACTTAAAGTACATATTTAAAGTAATAATTTAACAAGATATGTAAATGTTTTAAGATATGTATATGTTGTGAATGTCTGTAGATTGTATCTTATGATTTAAATACTTTTATTTTTTCACAATCTGGCAATGCCAGACAGAATTCTAATGGCCTTGCAGATCAGAAAATCAATGAACAAAACAATTGTTGCATCCAGCTCCTCAATAGGATAGCTTTAACTTGCTAATGCGTTGGTGTACTAAAGTAAAAAACAATTACTTTTTGACAATGAAAACTGGTGTGTATCTCTCTCTTTGCTGGCGCGCGGGCACGGTGGGGTGCTGTACCACCCGCACAGAACATTAAAGTGTCCCTTTCCATTCAATGGGTGTCTGAGTTGCTGTGTCCTATCTTCTGACAGTCGCTGTTGTGAATGTCTGCAGAGTGTATCTTATTTTTAGCATTGTAGCGCTTTCGCCCTGGGGGGCGGCTGAAGAACACCCGGCTGGGGTGCGCGGTGAGGGGCAGGACAGGAGTGGTCAGGGCGGGGTTTAGGTAGGCCGCTGACTATTGCAGCTGCCACACAGTGAAAAGGGCATACGGGCTGGGGAGATCGCCCGTTTTCCATGTAAATAGTTCCCTGGTTCCGCACCCCTCTCTCCCTCCCTCTCCAGATACAGCTGTATGAGTTCCACCAGTCAGGACAAGAGGCTCTACTGTACGCACAGAGGGGTGGTAGAGGGGAACAAGTTGCCAGCCGTGGGGTTGAAGCTGATACCCTGGATCCTCTCCAGACACAGCTGTATGAGCTCCACCAGTCAGGAGGTAGGCTCTACTGTACACAGAGAGGGGTGGGAGGGGGGAACAAGCTACCCAGCCGTGGGTTTGAAGCTGATACCCCGCTTGATCCTCTCCAGATACAGCTGAATGAGCTCCACCAGTCAAGACAGGAGGCTCTACTGTACACAGAGAGGTGCAGGGGGGGAAACAAGCTGCATAGTTATGGGGTTGACCCTGATACCATGGATCCTCTCCAGACACAGTTGTATGAGCTCCACCAGCCAGGACAGGAGCCTCTACTGTACAGAGAGAGGTGCGGGAGGGGGGAACAAGCTGCCCAGCCGTGGGGTTGACGCTGATACCCTGGATCCCCTCCAGACACAGCTGTATGAGCTCCACCAGTCAGGACAGGAGGCTCTACTGTACACAGAGAGAGGCGGTGGGGAGAACAAGCTGATACCCTGGCTTCTCACACAAACCTTAAAATCACGTAATAGGTTTATTCCATGCTGAAAAAAAGAAGAAAGAATACACATTCCATAGGAATCAGTGCCTTTATATAGCGCCTTTAAAGGTGGCTTCTCAAAGTGCCTTACAGGATAAAAACAACAAAAACAAAAACAATATTGTTTTCCATTGCACTTTGACAGATCATCTTTAAATCAATTGTTGATTTAAAGTTTGACAGTAAATGTTTATATTGTAAAGCATACAGCCGCCATTTCTTTCTAAAAATTAAAAAAATTGTTTGCGCAGTCTAAGAGGGGAGGGGTCTGCCGACAATCCCCCATACACTCAAGTGAAATATTAATAACCCCAATGTAAACAGCGTATTTACAATTTGTTGATAATAAAAATGTTAAGTTTAATTAATATATTAATTAATTATAATATATTTCAAATATAATGAAAATTAAATAAATTAAATCAAATAACTTTAATTAAAAAAATCAATCACACTTTACCTTGCTTTTTCAGTTGTTTTAAAGGAAAATTGATGCAGAGAATGTGTGAATACTACTTTTTGATGGTTCCAAGGCCAATGTGACCTTTTCTATTGCCTGCTAATTGTACGTTCCAGGTTGAACAATTATTTTTAGGAGGTCAAGGTGTATGAATGATAAGAACAGCTTGAAATTTATTTTCACGGTCGACACACATTTTCGCAAGGGAAAAAAACTGAAATAGCCACAGTTACGCAAACACCAGTCCACCAAAAAAAAATCATTTTATTAAAACAAGGTAACATTTTTTTTATCATCATACGGATGAACTGTGCTAAATATATTTCTAAAAAGAAAAAGCAGGACGTGAGTCGTGAGCCAAGATCATGACTCTTTTACTCTTCTTCACATCAGTTTTCATCTGTGAGGAGGAGGAGGGGGGCGGCTCCTGATGTGCTGACACTTGGGGATGTGCCTCTGTGCCGGCCTGGGGGCAAAGCGCCGGCCGCAGTGAGGGCAGGGCACGTAGTCCGGGTTTGGATTCGCGGGGGGCTGGGGCAGGTTCACAACCTTCCCTCCTTGCGTGATCACCTGCTGCACCTCCCTGGCCTATTTGATGCTCCGAATGAAATCCTCGTGCTTCTGCCTCCAGTTGTTCTTTCTCAGCTGGGAACAGGAAATGAAACCAATGAAACAGCTTCCAGAAAAAGTCTAGACTAGCACTGCGTACACAGTCTGGTCGCAAACCATTCACAAGGCAAGAAAATATCAATACAGTAATAACGTAGCTTTCTGGGCCTACCTTTCATGTCATTGGGTAGAGAGTACAATTTAGTTATGGTTTTGTTTCCCGTGAGTGCTATTTGCTTGATATCTCATGTAGATTTTTACAACAGAATTCAGAAGTCACTAAGACCCATTTATTCTGTCTGGCAAATGTGCCTTTGCGGCAGTTTTTCAGAAGAGTACTTCATAAAACACTTATTTATTGTTTACATTGATTTATAAGCTGAGTCTGACTCTAGGAGAAAACAAGGGAAGCTTGGAAAGAGTTTAAGGATAGCCCTTACCACGATTGGCGGTCTAACCTTCTTCTTATGGATGTATAGATAGATAGATAGATACTTTATTGATCCCGTGAGGGAAATTGCAGTGCAACAGCAGCTTAACACACACAACACAGCCACAGTGTAACGAATTATATACTAATAGTACAATACATACAATACAATACAAGAGTTACTCACAGTCCGGACACACAAGAGGAAACTAGAACAGTACAGTACACAGAAAATCGTATCACACGTATGAATATAAATATAGATGTAACCATAGATATAAATATAAATATAAATGTATTGCACAGGTCCCTGGCATATATTACACAAAAAAGTGGTTGTAAACGGGAAAAAGAAAAAGAAAAAGAAAGAGAACAGATGTAGCAGTATATGTGTATATGCGTTTAGTCCAGAAACAGGTCACTGTCGCTGTTGCCTCTGCCAAGACGCAAGGTGGATGCGTTGTACAGTCTTATGGCAGACGGCAAGAATGACCTCCTGTAGCGCTCCCTGTCGCACCGTGGGTGAATCAGTCTATTGCTGAACGTGCTCTTCATTCCTGCAAGCCTGTCATAGAGGGGATGGGAGAAGTTGTCCATGATGGCCTCCAGTTTGGACATCATTCTCCTCTCAGCCACTACCTCCAAGGGGTCCAGGTCAGACCCAATGACAGAGCTCGCTCTCCTGATGAGCTTGTTCAGCCTTTTGGAATCTACTGCTCTAATCCCAGAGCCCCAGCACACCACTGCGTAGAAAATGGCACTCGCTACCACCGACTGATAAAACATGTGTAGCATCTTACTACACACATTGAAGGACCTGAGCCTCCTCAAGAAGTAAAGTCGGCTCTGTCCGTTCTTATAGATGGCCTCGATGTTCTTAGACCATTCCAGTCTATCGTCGATGTGCACTCCCAGGTACTTGTACGAGTCCACCATCTCCACGCCACTCCCATGGATGTAGACAGGAGTAGGTTTGACCTTTTTCCTCCTGAAATCTACCACCAGTTCCTTTGTCTTTGTAACATTCAGTTCCAAGTGGTTCACCCCACACCACTCCACAAAGCTGCTGACCAGTCCTCTGTACTCCTCCTCCTGCTCACCCTTGATACATCCCACAATCGCAGAGTCATCTGAGAACTTTTGCAGGTGGCATGACTTTGAGTTGTACTTAAAGTCCGAAGTATAGAGGGTGAAGAGGAATGGAGAAAGAACTGTCCCTTGAGGTGCCCCTGTGTTACTCACTACCAGTTCAGACACGCAGTTCTGAAGTCTCACAGACTGTGGTCTGCCCGTCAGGTAGTCAGTGATCCACGAGGTCATGGAGGCATCGACTTGCATCTCCTCCAGCTTCCTCCTTAGAAGTAAGGGCTGGATGGTATTGAAGGCACTGGAGAAGTCGAAAAACATGATCCTTACAGTGTTGCCAGCCCTGTCCAGGTGTGAGTAGGCCCTTTGCAGCATGTAGATGATCGCATCCTCCACACCAACACTGGGCTGGTAGGCAAACTGTAGGGTGTCCAGTGATGAGCTGACCATGGGTCTCAGGTGGGATAAGACCAGTCTCTCCAGTGTCTTCATGATGTGAGAAGTCAGTGCAACTGGTCTGTAGTCGTTGAGGACAGAGGGGCGCCCTTTCTTTGGTACCGGGACCAGGCATGATGTCTTCCAGAGCACCGGGACTCTCTCCAAGCGCAGGCTCAGGTTGAACAGTCACTGGAGCACTCCGCTCAGCTGATCAGCAGAGGCCCTCAGAACTTTGGGACAGATGTTATCTGGTCCTGTGGCCTTACCCCCGTGCAGCCTCTTCAGTTCTTCAGTATGTCTCCAGTTCTGTTCCCTTGGCCCTGTGCTTGAAAGAGTCAAAAACCTTCCTCTTTGAATTCTGAAGCTTCTTGCAGATCTTGCTGTGTTTCTCCAACCTCTCTACAGCAAACTTCCTGTGACACAGTTCACAGGGCACCAGCTGAGGGTTTCCACTCTGGCTATTCTCATATGGAAATTGCTCAGCGGTAGGGCACATCAGACTTGTAGGGGACAAATATCTGTTTTCCACTGACAGAGTTTGTTCATCCAGACATGCGGTGTTATTTCTGAAGTGGGCCTGCGCGGCCTGTGCCGCTGACACGTCACTTTCAGGGAGCCTTGCTTTCTTGAGGTACTTTCTCCTTCCACAGGGGACGTCTTCTAGCCCACGGCTGCAAGGGCTCACTTGACGTCTCTCCTAATGGGAAAGCGCAGAGGGAAAGTGCGATTCTGCGCATCCGCCGTCCTCCATTGGAGAACCATAATCAAGGTTGTCTCCTTTGAAAGGAAGGGCTTTCCTTGGAGTGAAGGCTTTTTGCTTCTCCATTCTGCAGGTCAGAAGAGGCACGGCCTTAGAGCAGTGGTTGGCCCACGGTCCTCTGGGGCGAAGCTCGCTCTGCCTCGCCTGGAGTGTCTTCCTTCGGGTCAGGAGTCCTCTATTTTCCCTTCCGGCCACCTCTCTGGAGTCTTCCATCTCTCTCTGAACCATCCTCAGCTCCTCCTGAGGTCTAAAGAGCTTCGCCTGCATCATGGCCTCCTTCTGGCGAATCTCGTCCTTCATCATGGCCTCCTTCCGGCGCATCACATCCTGCAGACTGGCCTCCCTCCGGCGATGCTCCTCCTTCAGCGCGGCCTCTGCCTCGGCCACTTTTCGTAGCTCCTCTTGCAACTGAAAGTGCTCCTTCCCATTGGCATGAGAAGGGCATTGCCCTGGAGGGGTCGCCACCATGGGGAGGACAGTCCTGTCCTTAGGTTTGCGTACTCTTGAGTCCCTCCTGCCCGGCCTCTCGCAGGGCCTCTCATGACCATCCTGAGGCGGGGTGGGGGCAAACAAGGAATCACTCTGTGCTTCCGGGCGGTCCACAGCCGGAACCTCACCAGGGCCGGAGACTTTCCTGTTACCCATAGGCTTCAGGGGGTAAGACTGATCATACCCCACAATGTTCTTCTCGGGGCCCTGTTGGGCTTGGAAGCGATAGCTGTTCCCCGTCTTCTTCTCCGCAGCGTATTTGACATATTGGAAAGATTTTCTCATCTTCTGTAGAGCCGCCTCCTGCCGTCGATTGTATATGGCGATCATTTTTTTCTCCTTTTCCTGCATCAGTTTCTCTTGGAAGGTGTCCTTCAGAAGCTGTATCTTGGGAGGCGGGCAGTACGTGGAGATCAGATCCTGTCGCCTTAAGGGCGCGGGTCGCTTCGAGTCTGTGTCCTTCAGGGAGGGGGACAGAGCACCAGGCTTAGGACTGGGCTCCATTGGCAAATGAGATATGAGCTTTGTTTCCCAGGTATCTGGAAAAGGCAAAAATGGCAAATAAATGATATCCTGCACAGTCTAGTATGGTCTAATAGAAAAGAATAAAAAAAACAATTCAGGAAACACACAACTTTTTAATATTAAACCTAATGGTGTTGAATGCTGCATGCTGACTCAGTAGGAGACAGATCCTAAACATAAACATTATAATAAACATTTGTTTCCCAAATAACATTCTCAATGTTCAGAATGCTTAAAGTCATGAGCTTTTTTAAAAATGTTTAACTGAAACCTGGAAATGTACTATTTCATTTCAAAGCTTGTATTATATCTATGATATAAATGTTTTTTATATAAAATTAACCCATTATGCAACAGGGGTTTGAGCAAAAGTCACTGTGAATAAGGGAATTTATCAATATTAATTAGCCGTTTCACTACATTATAGATAGCTGAAGGATTATGATACAGTATATCGATTTCGCTACAAATTAACAAGCATATTTGATGACACTTACCAAACAAGTCTTAAACAGCGGAGAAATACAGATGCAGCCATTCAAAATGGGTGAGGTATTTCGCGGCATACCCTGGTGGGCGTGTCACAGTATCACGCGGTATCACGCATTTCACGTGTGTCACGTGACTAACTATCCGGCGTCGCCTTGTAAAACCGCCAGGGGGAGCTTAACCTCTCATGTACAGCATTTGAGCCTTTAATTTTGAACTGTGTATTACAGCATGTTAATCATCAGTCATTAAAATGTTGGTATATATTATGAAAGCAAGATTGCTCAGTTGGACAGAAGTACACAACCTACCTTTATCAGAAATATTTATGCATCAAAGCCTTTACTGAAGATATTACTAATAGTATTAATAATGGATGACTTTGGACAAGCTGTATACTCAAAGTATAATTTCTTTAGCACATTTGTACAAGCACTTGGAATCTGTCCAAGCCATACTTTGTCAGGCATTTTGTTTTACTTCAACGGGGCATAAAAACTTCCTTGCTTTTAACAGGGCGTTTCATAATTTCTAGCTACGAAAATTATTTAAAATGCGACACCTATCATTCAACTAGAGCTTAAAATATCACAAGGAAAAATACACACCGGTATTCCATTTCTCCCTAAACATTGTAAGCTTCGAAGTCTTTAACTAACGTGATACCGGAGTCAACAAGCATACTTTTAGAATTTGATTAAAAGGGAATATAATATGGAATCGCGTATCTAAAGAATTTAATAACGGTATGATTATATCCGTGTACTGCGGCAGGACTGTGTAAGGCTGTTTCGCCTACCTGAACATGCAAGCTGTCTTGTAGCCTACTGGTCTAGGTGCGTGACTTCCAACTGGTAGGTTGTGTGTTCGAATCCAACTGGTGCTGGACTTTTATTTTAACAAACATTTCTTCGAAAAAATAGGTAAGCGATATTATGGACAATCAATTGACTTTTATATTTCAAAATATCGCAACATGATCGATATTTGCGATATTTTGAATATATCTTCCCTTCTGACAGTGGTTCCTGCTTCTATTGTGTGTGTGTGTGCAACAGTAAATTTTTATAGAGAAATGGAGGCGGGACAGTATGCGTTACAATATAAACATTTATATTGATTTAAATCGTGTTCTGATTTAAATCGCAAACGCGTGTTTAATTATGTGTTTTTTAATCATGATCAGGCTAATGCATTTCTACATTTTCTGTATGAACCAGCTTAGAGGTTCATACAGAAAGACAGCTTGTGTTTAAATTGAGTGTAAGGTAATTTATGCTTCTAAAGTCATGGTCAGTATTGTTGTACTGTGCTGTACTGTGTCACATTATTTTATAGCGTTTTTATTGCGTTATTAAATCCGGTGGCGCTGTGTTAGTTTCCTGACTCACATTATTTAAACTGCGACACTGATCATTCATCTCTAAATAAACTTTATTTTATATAGCATTTTAAGCGAATAGGTAATTAGATTGCTCATAAACCTAATCACTTTTTCTTCATAAACACAGCGTGATTGCTCTCTGAAAATGCTTTTCCTTTATTTTTAAAGTAGGCTCAGATTTCAACTATAGATCGTATTATTATAAACTTTCTTGGAAAAATGTATTTTATGTAAACCATGTTTGCTATTAATTCATTTAGGGCTAAAATACGTTCATTGTCTTCTAATCGAGTCGAGTTGACATTGGAAGCCTGCCACACCCGGACCGTTAACGCATTAGCACGTCAAAGCCCATTGAGCCAGTATTGGCTTTAGTATCCCCCCCTTCTCCCCTCAATTCAATTCAATTCAAGGTGTTTTATTTACATGACAGATGGGTACAAGCAGTGTTGGGTACTGTATGTATATTGTAACGCTTACGGCAGACAGGCACTGTGTAGGAGCCGACGCACCAGAGCAGCGCCTGCAATTTTTATATTTATAACTTAGTTTTTAAAATTAGTCAAGCAATACGAAGCATCTCCTTTTACTTAGTGCCTGAGCATACTGCAACGCGTGTGAAGCCCATAAACGATATTAATTTTGGAACTTAAACATACAGTATATGGCTGGTCTCGGTACTTTAAAGAAAACATACACACCAGTATTCCATTTCTCCCTAAACATTTTAAGCATCGAAGTCTTTAACTAACGCGATACCGGAGTCAACAAGCATACTTTTAGAATTTGATTAAAAGGGAATATAATATGGAATCGCTTATCTACAGAATTTAAAGACCAGACAATCGCAAACTCGTTTTCAATAAAATTATTTTATTCATTCAGCAGTTTGTGAGAGGGACATCCAGCAGGGAGAGACACACACACGGTTTTCATTGACAACATTGTTTTTTTTTCAATTCCTCTTGTCTAACAGGAATGTTTTGTTTGTGGACAGACTGTTAGACAAGAGGAAAAGACTGCCTCCTCCTACGAAGCATTTCGTTGATCCGATCACGAATTCTTTTCCAGTCGTACGCAGCAAGGGTTGAGAATCTCCGATTCACCATCGTACTAATGGTTTCCCGGAGATTGGGTTAAAAAAAAACAAAAAACATACTAACAACTGTGCCATCCTACTCCTTAGTTAATACATTTTATTATTCATAAACAGTTAACATTGTTAGCAAAATATTTTGAATTATATTTAACCCTATTTTTTCTTTAGTTTTGTATTTAACTTATTATATTGTAACGCAACGGGGGCTCCGGCGGGCGCCCTTGCCGCATTAGGTCGGCCCCTGCACCGTCCGGGGCTCGAACCCGGGACTTCCGCGTCTCTCTGCAGCGACCTAGCCCCGTGAGCCAAAGAGAGATCTCTCCACAGCCCAGTAGCTGTGGTCCTGCTATCACAGGGAAGGGCGGTGACGTCACCCGCTCTGGTACGCCGGCTCTTACACAGCGCCTGTCGGCCGTAAGCGTTACACTCTCCCCCGCTTAAATCGCCGTCCCCGGCGAAGGGCTATCCCGCCCCGCTTATGACACCAATGTAACGCAACGGGGGCTCCGGCGGGCGCCCTTGCCGCATTAGGTCGGCCCCTGCACCCTCCGGGGCTCGAACCCGGGACTTCCGCGACTCTCTGCAGGGACCTAGCCCCGTGAGCCAAAGAGATCTCTCTTTGGCTCACGGGGCTAGGTCCCTGCAGAGAGTCGCGGAAGTCCCGGGTTTGAGCCCCGGACGGTGCAGGGGCCGACCTAATGCGGCAAGGGTGCCCGCCGGAGCCCCCGTTGTGTTACATTGGTGTCAGAAGCGGGGCGGGATAGCCCTTCGCCGGGGACGGCGATTTAAGCGGGGGAGAGTGTAACGCTTACGGCCGACAGGCGCTGTGTAAGAGCCGGCGTACCAGAGCGGGTGACGTCACCGCCCTTCCCTGTGATAGCAGGACCACAGCTACTGGGCTGTGGAGAGATCTCTCTTTGGCTCACGGGGCTAGGTCCCTGCAGAGAGTCGCGGAAGTCCCGGGTTCGAGCCCCGGAGGGTGCAGGGGCCGACCTAATGCGGCAAGGGCGCCCGCCTGAGCCCCCGTTGCGTTACAATATGATAGTCAGACTTAATGTATATTTGAACAATGAAAATATATTTTTACAAGATTTTACATTAAGCACTTAAAATTAATATGGTTAATAATAGTAAACTGTAACATGCTGTAACAAGATCGGTTACAAGAAGAAAATGCTTTCAGAGAAAATGTTTCAACCAAACTTATTCCCACACACCCCGCCCCCACTACCATTAGAATATACACAAACATTTTAGCGTTTCATTCTGAGCAGAAGACCCTCACACCTGAAGAGTGCTGGCTGTGACGAATTAAACCGGTTTTACAGGTTTCAATCACAGACCATGTGACATGGGACTCAGTAAACTACAGTAACACCGTATTTGATAACGCTTTAAAAACGCTATAAAATAATGTGACTTGGCACAGAACAAGTTTACAACACAGTACAAAGATAAATGCTGACCATGACTTTAGAAGCATAAATTGCCTTACACTCAATTTAAACACAAGCTGTCTTTAGCCCTCTAAGCTGGTTCATACAGAAATGTAGAGATCTAGGCTCAGAACACACAGCTTCATTAGCGAATACATATGCAGGACAACTAGAGAAGACGTTTTACAGAGGGTGGATTTTTAGAAACATCCCATCAGACATCCCATCATATTCACAACGTGAAATCTAGAAAATAATATTACGTAACCAAAATCCGCAATATGGAAACAGAACCTGTGTAATTGTTGATAGATGATGTACTCGTAACATTTTTTCAAGACGAACTACAACATTTAAAAAATGACTTGTATGTACTTGATATCTCTAATCAATCCACGGGTCCCAGCACAAAACGAAAGTAAAACGCATACCGTTTCTCGCTTCTTATTGCTCAAAAGTAATTTGACCGTATGAAATGCATAATATAAACCTAGAAACATATACGTGAGCAGTACTTAAGCACTGTAGTATCGGTGTTAAGACATACCTCTCAAATACTGTAAATCAAGTTAAAAATATCTCAAGACCGATTCTGGTCGTAATGAAACCATGCAAGGGAGTTTTTATGTCCGTTGCAGTTCTTTTGCAACATGAATATAATTATATCGTTATTAATTTCTTGAGATACGCGATTCCATATTATATTCCCTTTTAATCAAATTCTAAAAGTATGCTTGTTGACTCCGGTATCACGTTAGTTAAAGACTTCGAAGCTTACAATGTTTAGGGAGAAATGGAATACCGGTGTGTATTTTTTTCTTTAAAGTACCGAGACCAGCCATATACTGTATGTTTATGTTAAGATTTCCCTTCAGTGGTAAAATTAGATATGAATATTCAATACTTAAACGGGCACAGTTAAGACATTAAATATACATGTACATATTGTATACAGTACAGTTTGCATACGGTAATATGTTTATGTTACGCGATTAAAAAATAAATAAATAAAACTGGAAGGTCCAGCACCACCATTATGTTTATATGGTTGTTTTTGTTGGTTGGTTGTTATTATGGTTATTAATAATTCGATCTATAGTTGTAATCTGAGCCTAAATAAAAAGAAAAAGCAAGTGATTAGGTTTATGAGCAATCTAATTACTTATTCGTTTAAAACGCTATATAAAATAAAGTTTATTATTAATTTGCTGGACAGAGCGGTGAACATTATTATGCATAAGACAAAGATAACGATCCTGATCAGTTTAGAAATCTGTGTACGCTGTAAGGTTTTTACTTCTTAAACTTTTAAAATACACGTTTAGAATTGAAAGAAATTCTCTTCCTGGTATAGCACACCAGCACGTCTTTTTTCTCCAATCAGAGGGGTGTCAGATGGTGTCAGCCAATCACCATTCTGCGTTGGGTAGCAACGGGTGACTGTTCTCAGGCGGAAGATGTAAACAGCTTAATGTTCGTGTTAAATATTTTTTTTTAATTAAAATTCATTCTATACAGCAATCGCATATTTGGGTACCGTTTCATAAAACTTTCATGCTTAAAATGTTTAGGGAGAAATGGAAGACTGGTGTGTATTTTTTCTTTAAACTACCAAGACCAGCCATACACAGTACAGTTTACATACATACAGTAATGTTTTAAATTAATATCGTTTATGACCTTCAGATGCGTTATGCTCCTCTTCTTTTTATGCTCAGCTACTAAAATTTCCCTTTAGTGGTAAAATCCATATAAATATTCAAAACTAAGCGGATTAAAATGTGCACAGTAAAGACATTAAATGATTCAATCTTTGCACTACCAACCAATGCACCACGAGTGCCCCTGTCGGTCATTTTGGCCAGCCAATCACTTGCCCTGCGGTATGCTCCGGTGCCCCGCGGTGGCTTGTGGGTAGGTTACCGTACCGCGGGTTTTTACCGCGCATTTTGAATGGCTGCATCTGTAGTTCACCACGACGATAGCAATGCAATGTTTGACTGCATCTCCCTATGTGATATATCTGTATTTGGGTAAATACAGATCACGTAATTCAGGGAGCACTGTTACGTCAGGTCACCAACCATTATTACGACGCTCATATGTCATAGAGCTCCTTAGGATGTTTGTATAATCTTTATCCAAATTTTCATATGGCCGCAGTTACGGCATTTATTTTACAGTTAATGTAACAGGATGTCATTATATTTTTCTGTCTTTATGGTGGCAGACCACTTAAATAAATCTGAGTAGGCGGTTTCTACAAGTGGGTCAGATAAAATATTAAATATACAGTAAAAGCTCACACCTATTCATACCCTTTATGTACTGTATATCTACAATTACGTATACTACGTATACAGTTATCGTATACTATAATACGATAACTACCATTACAAAATGTCTCCCTTTTGATTTGAAGTGGTTCTTTTAAATAAGTAAATTGCAATCACTTAGCCTACATCTGAGCTCCTAATTCATCGCGACGACGGACTGAGACTCCAGTCGGATTTGTGAGAAGGGGTGTGCCTGTTTTAAAACCGATTCATACGTCTTAAACACATGGACATTGATAGCAGTCTGTGTTATATAATTTATCTTTTCATTTTATTTAAATTTAAGTATCACATACACATTTTCAAAGTAACTGTACCCCTTTTAATTATGATCCCCATCGCTCACAGCTCCGAAGCTGAGACGAGGGCTACTTCAGATGGGATTTCCAACATTTCTCTCTTAGCTTGTATACCGGTGGAAAGGAGAGCGCTCTTAAAACGTGTTGATAGTAAGATTGGGATGTATTTGCAGTCTAGATATAGTTTTTTAATGTTCGGAGCCGCCACAGATTCATTTTCTTACGACTGCTTTTCTGGATGACAATAACAATGCAAACGATGGTGTTAAGGCGAGGCTGTGCCTTAAGGCTCCTCTGCTTACAATATTCAGCGCGTAAATCGCAAACGAGCGCCTCTCTTACGATGAAAATGCGGCAAATAAGAACACGAGATTTAAACCTACGGCTTACAAATTTATGCGTAAACACTAAAACCGTATCTTTAGCAAAACTGGCGAGACAATGTGTTTTATCATTTAAAAAAGTACTGGAAAATAATTAAAGGTTATCACGATAAACAGAGGTTACTGATCTACTACTGTACGCTGTGACCAAAAATGAGAGTCCCCCGATCCTCGCAGCAATCATGCTTTGGTCTGGGCCTGGCCGTTTTTTTTTTAGGATAATGGGGTCAAGTTAAGAAATTATGCAAGTTTCTAAATAAATCCAAGGGCGCCTCGATCTCCTAAACATCTTTAGAAGACCGACGGACCACACTGCACGGTCCGGGTCCGGGCCCTGACCCGGTTCTGGATAATGCCAGCTTAAAGTCAAAAATTCTACTGTACATATTATGTTTCTTATTATTGTATATATGTATAATGTGGCGCGACCGCTTCACGAAGCTAGAAAGAAAGTTATCCGCCATTTTTATTTTACCTGCAATTGAATTTGCCATTAAAATCACGATTAATACTGCAGCTGCTAAATTACTTACCTAAAAGCGTTCAGATACAAAAGCACTTGAGCTGTAATGTTTATATACTGTTGGCCCGATGACCTACTTCAAGAAGAATTGTTACATAGACCGCCAAGGACTGTCATCACACTTTACGTCATAAAGAGCTTTAAAACTTTTGACAAGTTCAACACCTCATATTTTGTACTGTTTATCATGGTAAAAGCAACTCAAAGCAATTCTAAAAATGATCGAAAGGTAAAAATACAAGCTTATACGAGCTGTCGTTTTAACATTTATAACATATATTTAAACAAAACATATATAATCCATTTTAATAAAATAGAAAAGTGTTCTTAGTCTTCACTTAAAAGCTGTTAGAAGCTGCCTTTCTGACAAGAGAGTTCTGTGAGTTCCACAGTCTCAGTGCATTAAAGTCAAAACCAGTTGCTTTTTATTTCCTATTTTACGACAGAGCAAGGAGGGTGTCCACAGACCACTGTGCACCTGCAGGCTGATATGGGGGGTAAAAAGTCTAGAAGTTAGTAAATAAGATTTTAACATATGTTCTAAAACACACCGGACACCTGTACAGTGATGCCAACACAGTGATCTGAGCTCCTTCTTTGAGTTAAATCCTAGCATCTGCATTTTTTACAAGTTGTTGCTATGGCAGAGCATGACCAGAGCATAACAGAAACCACCCATTTTCTAACCGCTTCATCCAATTCAGGGTCAGGGGGTCAGGGGGTCGCGGGGCACGGGGGAGCCAGAGCCTCAGAAAGTAATAAGCAGGAGATACCTGGGACTGGATGGTAGTCCAATGCAGGGAAGACACAGACACTCACCAATTATCCCAGAAGCCAATTAACCTACCAGTAGTTCTTTGAAGTGTGGGAGGAAGCCGGAGCACCCAAAGCAAACTCATGCAAACATGGGGAGAACATACAAGCTCCATACAGATAGCACCCCAGGTCCAGAAGTGTACCCAGGGCCTCAGCACTGTGAGCTAGCAATGCTAAACGCTGGGCTACTGTGCATGCTAATTTTTAGGCATCAGGTGATCAATCAGGTAGTGTTTCTCAGATAAAAGGACACCAGTAATTTAGTATGAGATTCAAATTGACCTCAGAACAAAATATAACTTATGTTATATAACTTATATAGAACTTACTACAGCATAACTGTCTTATTTGGCTCTTGTAGAAAATATTAACAGCATGCCTATTAAACATACAGTATCTAGCAATCAGCAATCAAAATAAAAACATTTCCAAACATGGAAACTGCCCAGTTAATGAAGCATTTCAAAGACATTAATCTATTCAATAATTACAGTTTCAAGTAGATAACAGATTTATATTCAGATTACGAAAGTATCATAACAACGGCTGCTTGTGTTAGGAATCCATGAATACCACTGTACATGAGAATTTCACACCTATTTGTAATCAATACACAAAATCCTATTGAATTTCAGGTACTTGTTCATTCAGCATTGCTTGACTCCGCGGACTCCTTGTTGTTTCAATATTCTAGCAATAGGACTAATCGCCAATACAGTGACGTTGTAATCTATTCCTTCTGCCAGCAGAGGACGGTATTCGCACAGCC
The DNA here is from genome assembly GCF_040954835.1 of Lepisosteus oculatus. Classification (NCBI taxonomy): domain Eukaryota; kingdom Metazoa; phylum Chordata; class Actinopteri; order Semionotiformes; family Lepisosteidae; genus Lepisosteus; species Lepisosteus oculatus. The sequence continues at coordinate 1,625,462 of NW_027168053.1, read as the reverse complement.
AGTTCAGGGTAAGATACGGTCCTCGCAGTTCACAGTACAACTGGCCACAGCCGTACTCGGAATATGCTCTCGATAACCTCGTTTAGTTTAAGTACGGCCGTATTTCATATCAACCCACAGATACATTGCATAAACACTAGAATTCTGGTTGTACTTAAATTGACCTTATACGTTTTGGATTATGTTTAACCTTCTTCAATTTCTTCAACCATATTTTGAGATGATTACGTTTACAAAAGCAAATATTATTCAGTGCTTTTTCTTCACTCCTTTAATCAAACCCACATTTCTATAAGGAGGGCCATTGTGAAACTCCCCAAAGTGAGCTGAATTAATCTTTTATTCTTCACACCTGCGAAGTCATTCCTTCATTCTGTAATATGAAGGCCTTTCATTATTCACGTATACTACAACATCTGAAAATAATGGGTCTTGAAATAGTTGAATGAAAGAAAATCCTGAATAACGCCTCCAAATGCGTGTTACACTTTCATCAAGTACACACACTTTGAATGTGATGAACTATAAAAAGTTATTCTAACCATACCCAATGGAGCTCGGGAGTGCGATTGCATACACAATCATGTTTTCAGTGTTTGGACATCAGCCGTACATCAGAACAATCATTTCACTAACACAGCTCCATGTTGAGTGACTTCCCTCCAAAAACACAAAGTCACTTTCCCTTAGCAATTATTGCATGGACTTAGATTATCTGCCTTCTGCATCAAGCCCTGTATGATATACTGTACAAAGCCAAGCTTTGGGATAGTGCTTTGTTTGGATCCTTGTCTTGATCCTTTTGGATCCCAGGCGGCTCATTTGCAAATGAGTTTTGACATTAATTATAGTGACTATAGCAATGAGGTGGCACTGTGGTTCACAGAGCTGGGGTCCTGGGTTCAATTCCTGGGGTGCAGTCTGGATGGAATTGTATGTTCTCCCTTCATTTGTGTGGATTTCTTCCAGGTGCTCCAGTTTCTTCCCACAGTCCAAAGACATACAGTACTAGTAGGTTAAGGTGGAACTACAGTCCCAATACAAAAGTATTTAATTTCAGTCACAAAATAAAATCATTGACATTATAGAAAAACTTTACAAACTCAAAATTGAGCACAAAATCATGAATTTTGTGAAAGTACTGTAAGTTACGCCATGTTGTAAAAATTCGCATTCAAGTTCCACACAAATTGCTATGTGATGCAGCCCTTCCTGCTCACTAATCACTGTAATGACTAATGCAATGTGATGTAGGAGAGAAAGGGTATAGGTTATGCAGCAAACATTTCACTGCAATAAACGTTCCATTCCAAGGTTCTTTATGCAGAGTTAACAATGTATTATTATTTATTGGCAAAAACGTAAAAAAGTTGAGAGTTATATTTCCATTGGATTAAACGAGATGTATTCACAAGCCTGCTCCTTTACAATGTCATAGGGCCACATCAGATTACAGGAAGTTTTGCTGCCTCGTTCTGAATCGCAGAACATGGTAATTCTTTAACCTTGAAATGTAGTCTATTTTGTGATGTAAATTGGAGGTTTTACAAGTTATTGTGTGTTCCCCTTTAATTGGCTTCTGGGAAAACTGGCCTCAACACTGTATTGGATAAGGCACTTAGAAAACAAATTCATGCGTGGACCACAGCAATGTCCCTTTACTGAGAGCCAGCAATCAACGGATGTGTCTGATCATGAATGGTTTTCCCTGTTGTTTGTTGTATTACTCGGTGTTGCATTTTAAGCTGTGCATGAGGCAGGACCCGGAGGCTGCTGCTTCTGCTGGGATTGAGGAAGAGCTGAGCGCCATGTAAGGCAAAGACACTGTGTTCCACTTTATCAGGTGCCTGGAGTGTAAGAGCTGCAGATAATATTGAGTCACATTAATCCCAACATATTTCAAATATAATGAAAATTAAATAAATTAAATCAAATAACTTTCATTTAAAAAATCAATCATTCTTTACCATGCTTTTTCAGTTGTTTTTAAGGAAAATTGATGCAGAGAATGTGTGAATACTACTTTTTGATGGTTCCAAGGCCAATGTGACCTGTTCTATTGCCTGCTAATTGTACGTTCCAGGTTGAAAAATTATTTTTAGGAGGTCAAGGTGTATGAATGATAAGAGAAAAACTGAAATAACCACAGCTACGCAAACACCAGTCCACCAAAAAAAAAAAATCATTTTATTAAAACAAGGTAACATTTTTTTTATCATCATACGGATGAACTGTGCTTAATATATCTCTATAAAGAAAAAGCAGGACGTGACTCGTGAGCCAAGATCATGACTCTTTTACTCTTCTTCACATCAGTTTTCATCTGCGAGGAGGAGGAGGGCGGCTCCTGATGTGCTGACACTTGAGGATGTGCCTCTGTGCCGGCCTGGGGGCAAAGCGCCGGCCGCAGTGAGGGCAGGGCACGTAGTCGGGGTTTGGATTCGCGGGGGGCTGGGGCAGGTTCACAACCTTCCCTCCTTGCGTGATCACCTGCTGCACCTCCCTGGCCTATTTGATGCTCCGAATGAAATCCTTGTGCTTCTGCCTCCAGTTGTTCTTTCTCAGCTGGGAACAGGAAATGAAACCAATAAAACAGCTTCCAGAAAAAGTCCAGACTTGCACTGCGTACACAGTCTGGTCACAAACCATTCACAAGGCAAGAAAATATCAATACAGTAATAACTTAGCTTTCTGGGGCTACCTTTCAGGTCATTGGGTAGAGAGTACAATTTAGTTATGGTTTTGTTTCCTGTGAGTGCTATTTGCTTGATATCTCATGTAGATTTTTACAACAGAATTCAGAAGTCACTAAAACCCATTTATTCTGTCTGGCAAATGTGCCTTTGCTTCTTCTTATGGATGTATGTCTCCAGTTCTGTTCCCTTGGCCCTGTGCTTGAAAGAGTCAAAAACCTTCCTCTTTGAATTCTGAAGCTTTTTGCAGATCTTGCTGTGTTTCTCCAGCCTCTCTACAGCAAACTTCCTGTGACACAGTTCACAGGGCACCAGCTGAGGGTTTCCACTCTGGCCATTCTCATATGGAAATTGCTCAGCGGTAGGGCACATCAGACTTGTAGGGGATAAATATCTGTTTTCCACTGACACAGTTTGTTCATCCAGACATGCGGTGTTATTTCTGAAGTGGGCCTGCGCGGCCTGTGCCGCTGACACGTCGCTTTCAGGGAGCCTTGCTTTCTTGAGATACTTTCTCCTTCCACAGGGGACGTCTTCTAGCCCACGGCTGCAAGGGCTCACTTGACGTCTCTCCTGATGGGAAAGCGCAGAGGGAAAGTGCGATTCTGCGCATCCGCCGTCTTCCATTGGAGAACCATAATCAAGGTTGCCTCCTCTGATAGGAAGGGCTTTCCTTGGAGTGAAGGCTTTTTGCTTCTCCATTCTGCAGGTCAGAAGAGGCACGGCCTTAGAGCGGTGGTTGGCCCAAGGTCCTCTGGGGCAAAGCTCGCTCTGCCTCGCCAGGAGTGTCTTCCTTCGGGTCAGGAGTCCTCTATTTTCCCTTCCGGCCACCTCTCTGGAGTCTTCCATCTCTCTCTAAACCATCCTCAGCTCCTCCTGAGCTCTGAAGAGCTTCGCCTGCATCATGGCCTCCCTCTGGCGAATCTCGTCCTTTATCATGGCCTCCTTCCGGCGCATCTCATTCTGCAGGCTGGCCTCCCTCCGGCGATGCTCCTCCTTCAGCGCGGCCTCTGCCTCGGCCACTTTTCGTAGCTCCTCTTGCAACTGAAAGTGCTCCTTCCCATTGGCATGAGAAGGGCATTGCCCTGGAGGGGTCGCCACCATGGGGAGGACAGTCCTGTCCTTAGGTTTGCGTACTCTTGAGCCCCTCCTGCCCGGCCTCTCGCAGGGCCTCTCATGACCATCCTGAGGCGGGGTGGGGGCAAACAAGGAATCACTCTGTGCTTCCGGGCGGTCCACAGCCCGAACCTCACCAGGGCCGGAGACTTTCCTGTTACCCATAGGCTTCAGGGGGTAAGACCAATCATACCCCACAATGTTCTTCTCGGGGCCCTGTTGGGTTTGGAAGCGATAGCTGTTCCCCGTCTTCTTCTCCGCAGCGTATTTGACATATTGGAAACATTTTCTCATCTTCTGTAGAGCTGCCTCCTGCCGCCGATTGTACATGGCGATCATTTTTTTCTCCTTTTCCTGCATCAGTTTCTCTTGGAAGGTGTCCTTCAGAAGCTGTATCTTGGGAGGCGGGCAGTACGTGGAGATCAGATCCTGTCGCCTTAAGGGTGCGGGTCGATTCGAGTCTGTGTCCTTCGGGGAGGGGGACAGAGCACCAGGCTTAGGACTGGGCTCCATTGGCAAATGAGATATGAGCTTTGTTTCCCAGGTATCTGGAAAAGGCAAAAATGGCAAATAAATGATATCCTGCACAGTCTAGTATGGTCTAATAGAAAAGAATAAAAAAAACAATTCAGGAAATACACAACGTTTTAATATTAAACCTAATGGTGTTGAATGCTGCATGCTGACTCAGTAGGAGACAGATCCTAAACATAAACATTATAATAAACATTTGTTTCCCAAATAACATTCTCAATGTTCAGAATGCTTAAAGTCATGAGCTTTTTTAAAAATGTTTAACTGAAACCTGGAAATGTACTATTTCATTTCAAAGCTTGTATTATATCTATGATATAAATGTTTTTTTATATAAAATTAACCCATTATGCAACAGGGGTTTGAGCAAAAGTTACTGTGAATAAGGGAATTTATCAATATTAATTAGCCGTTTCACTACATTATAGATAGCTGAAGGATTATGATACAGTATATCGATTTCGCTACAAATTAACAAGCATATTTGATGACACTTACCAAACAAGTTTTAAACAGCGGAGAAATAGTTCACCACGACGATAGCAATGCAATGTTTGACTGCATCTCCCTATGTGATATATCTGTATTTGGGTAAATACAGATCACGAAATTCAGGGAGCACTGTTACGTCAGGTCACCAACCATTATTACGACGCTCATATCTCATAGAGCTCCTTAGGATGTTTGTATAATCTTTATCCAAATTTTCATATGGCCGCAGTTACGGCATTTATTTTACAGTTAATGTAACAGGATGTCACTATATTTTTCTGTCTTTATGGTGGCAGACCACTTAAATAAATCTGAGTAGGCGGTTTCTACAAGTGGGTCAGATAAAATATTAAATATACAGTAAAAGCTCACACCTATTCATACCCTTTATGTACTGTATATCTACAATTACGTATACTACGTATACAGTTATCGTATACTATAATACGATAACTACCATTACAAAATGTCTCCCTTTTGATTTGAAGTGGTTCTTTTAAATAAGTAAATTGCAATCACTTAGCCTACATCTGAGCTCCTAATTCATCGCGACGACGGACTGAGACTCCAGTCGGATTTGTGAGAAGGGGTGTGCCTGTTTTAAAACCGATTCATACGTCTTAAACACATGGACGTAGATAGCACAGTATGTGTTATATAATTTATCTTTTTATTTTATTTAAATTTAAGTATCACATACACATTTTCAAAGTAACTGTACCCCTTTTAATTATGATCCCCATCGCTCACAGCTCCGAAGGTGAGACGAGGGCTACTTCAGATGGGATTTCCAATATTTCTCTCTTAGCTTGTATACCGGTGGAAAGGAGAGGGCTCTTAAAACGTGTTGATAGTAAGATTGGGATGTATTTGCAGTCTAGATATAGTTTTTTTAATGTTCGGAGCCGCCACAGATTCATTTTCTTACGACTGCTTTTCTGGATGACAATGACAATGCAAACGATGGTGTTAAGGCGAGGCTGTGCCTTAAGGCTCCTCTGCTTACAATGTTCAGCGCGTAAATCGCAAACTAGCGCCTTCCCTTACGATGAAAATGCAGAAAATAAGACCACGAGATTTAAACCTACGGCTTACAAATTTACGCGTAAACACTAAAACCGTATCTTTAGCAAAACTGGCGAAACAATGTGTTTTATCATTGAAAAAGTACTGGAAAATAATTAAAGGTTATCACGATAAACAGAGGTTACTGATCTACTACTGTACGCTGTGACCAAAAATGAGAGTCCCCCGATCCTCTCAGCCTTCATGCTTTGGTCTGGGCCTGGCCGTTTTTTTTAAGATAATGGGGTCAAGTTAAGAAATTATGCAAGTTTCTAATCAAATCCAAGGGCGCCTCGATCTCCTAAACATCTTTAGAAGGCCGACGGACCACACTGCACGGTCCGGGTCCGGGCCCTGACCAGGTTCTGGATAATGCCAGCTTAAAGTGAAAAATTCTACGGTACATATTATGTTTCTTATTATGGTATATATGTATAATATGGCACGACCGCTTCACGAAGCTAGAAAGAAAGTTATCCGCCATTTTTATTTTACCTGCAATTGAATTTGCGATTAAAATCATTATTAATACCGCAGCTGCTAAATTACTTACCTAAAAGCGTTCAGATACAAAAGCACTTGAGCTGTAATGTTTGTATACTGTTGGCCCGATGACCTACTTCGTGTGTGGTCTGACGCAGTGGTGGCAGCTGTGTGATGCAGTGGTGGCTGGGCATGGTGAGGTGCGCTGGTAGATGTGTGACGCAGCTGTGGTCTGGTACGGTGAGGTGCGCTGGCAGCTGTGTGGTGTGACGCATTGGTGGCCGGGTACTTTGAGGTGCGCTGGCAGCTGTGTGGTGTGACGCAGTGGTGGCCTGGTATGGTGAGGTGCGCTGGCAGCTGTGTGACGCAGTGGTGGCCTGGCACGGTGAAGTACGCTTGCAGCTGTGTTGTGTGACGCAGTGGTTATCTGGCATGGTGAGGTGCGATGGCAGCTGTGTGACGCAGTGGTGGTCTAGCACTGTGAGGTGCGCTGGTATCTGTGTGGTGTGACGCAGTGGTGGCCGGGCACGGTGAGGTGCGATGGCATCTGTGTGACGCAGTGGTGGCCTTGCATGGTCAGGTGCGCTGGCAGCTGTATGATGAAGAGGTGCCCGGGTACGGTGAGGTGCACTTGCAGCTGTGTGGTGTGATGCAGTTGTGGCCGGGCAGGGTGAGTTTCGCTGGTAGCTGGGTGACGCATTGGTGGCCTGGAACGGTGAGGTGCGCTGCCAGCTGTGTGGTGTGACGCAGTGGTGGCCTGGCACGGTGAGGTGCGCTGGCAGTTGTGTGATGCAGTGGTGGCCGGGCACAGTGTGGTGCACTCGCAGCTGTGTGGTGTGACGCAGTGGTGTTCATCAGGCACAAGTTCATCAGTGAAAAGACCACTGGCATTTTTCTTCCCCCTACATTCTCAGAGCAGAATCGAATTTAATATTAGCATAATTTATTACAGTGCTAAGTTTAATATTATTTATTACTAATAGTTTATGCTAACACCTAACTTTTTTAACGCGAGAAGTACTAATGTAAGTACCTACTGTACTGTACTTAAGTACTACCATAAGAAGTACTGCTGCATGTAACAAAAAAAAAGGAGTGGTGAAACAGCCCTAATCATACAGTATCAGTATCAAAAGACATTGTATCAGTATCAGTTCTTGCTTTATGCTGGGTTTAGCAGTTTTCCAAACATAGTCTTTCAGCGAATGCCATACCATCTCTATTGGATTTAAATCTGGAGATTCAGCTGGAGTTTCCACCCAGTTCACTCGATCTTCTGTAAGCCTCGCCCTTGCTGCTTTGTGTTTCGGATCGTTGTCTTGAAAGAGACGGTGCCTTGATCCAATGTGCTCCCTGATATATGGGGCGGCATGCTGTGTGACCACGACTTCCTCGAAGAATTCCCGATCCATAATTCCTTCGAAATAAAATTGTTTTTCAAGCAATGTAATGCAAGGTGCTTTCTAACATTGGGCAATGTGTTTTTTCTCGAAATTTTGTTTCGAGAGACTAGATAAGTAATTCAAGTGTTTATGATATGTCGCTGTTGTGAATGTCTGTGGAGTGTATCTTATTAGCCTGTCCTGACTGGTGGAGCTCATTCAGCTGTGTCTGGATATCTTGGTCAAATATGCGGGTAGTATGTTTTGTCTGTTTAGGGTTCTGTAGCATTCCACACGGCTGGGCAGCTTGTTCCCCCCTCCCTCCCCTCTCTGTGTACAGTAGAGCCTCCTGTCCTGGCTGGTAGAGCTCATCCAGTTGTGTCTGGCTAATATTAAAGCCAGTACTTTAATATTGTTTTATGTATGTTTATCAATAGTGGGTACTGCCCTAATTCGGTCCTGCACCCGTTGTTAGGTGTTTTTTAGGTGTTGTTAGGGCTTCTACCAAATATGAACACATGGCTTTAAAATGTATACAATTCTAATATTTCCTTTTTTCCCATTGAAAGTATAACATATGTGGTGTGAGAAAGAGGTCCTCATTTAATTGCATGAAACTCTGGCACTGGCGCAACAAACTGAACAAAGTTCAAGGGGGTATACGCTTTCTGTAGACACTTTATTTCCTCTTTTTCCATACTCTAAGAAATGATTTGGGAAACCTGTGGGACACTGGAGGTCATTATACATGAGCCTCTTTCTGCACCTTTTAAGCCATTGAAACCTAGTTGCCTTGTTACAAGGTCTAATATTACAGTAGGTGTGGTTTCCGTCTCCTAATTTCTGAGAATGATCAAATTGGGGAATAAGTTGTAGGGAATACCACTCTTGCACTTCTAAGAAAAGACTATCTCAAATGAAACTCGCTATAGAAAGACATCTTGTTGAAAAATTCTTTATTTTTTGTAATTGCTAAAGAAAAAACATTCATCAAGTCCTTCACAAATGTTTTGTTTGTGACTTTCTCTGTCGTTCCCTTTCACACTCAACTGAGCTATGTGTTATGTCTTGTAAACGTAATCAAACATTTCACTTAGGTGTGTGGGTTAACACAAACCCATATTGTATGAAACATTCAGTTTTTCATTCAAGTTTTTTCTAACAATTGCATCCATGCTAGGACTACAGTAAACAACACTTTTTACTAAAGTAAATGAAATTGTTCATTAAACAAGACACATTGTTTTAAATGTATGCAATACGACGACACTAAAAACAACACTGAAACTTTTCATTGAAATACTGGACGAGATTGTGCATATTCAATGGATTTCTCCTGGTGCTTTTTTTCATCAGTCTTTTCATATTCTTGTTCTCTACTCAGGTGTCTCCTGTTCCTTTGGTGATGTCTGCTGTACACACATGGCATCATATACTTGAGCAAAGTGTGATACCACCGTTTGTTCTTCTCCTAAAATAAAGATGAACATTGACAAAAGTCAGAAGCACTCTTTTCTTTGACAGACGAACAAAACAATGCAAGAATAACCATACTCTGTTCCTTACTCATTTCTACCTACCTGTTTGACAACTTTGTCTGCTTCAGTCAGTACAGGGTGCTGGGGCTGACTCTGAGCAATCTGAGAAGAGCTCTCTGTAATCTTCTCCCCTACATTGGCTACATTGTGCTGTGTTTGAAATCCAGGGATCGCCTCCGGTAAGTTCCTCGGTCCTTTTTGGGACTTGAAAGGGTAGAATCATTTTGTGACTACATTTCATTGTCATGCACTGATATGTTCTGGTTTGTGTTCGATTACTGTAGGCGTTCAAGTATTTTCTTTTTGTTCTAGATTGGCAGTGTTTGAGATGGTAGGAACTTGTCATATTCTCAACTTATTTTCTCTATGAGACTCTGAATGCTCTGTAAACATACTATTTTAGCAATTCTAAGAAATCTGAAAGCAGTGTTACCTGTATCATTTTTTGTCTTGGTAATAGTATTGCAGCTCCAACATCAGCACTTAAATAATGGTTTGTGATGTTACTTGTCCTTGGAGTATACTCCTGAGAAGTCAAGAGAAATCTTACGTAAGCATTAATTATGTTTCACTTTTGAAAGCAAAGTACGTGTCAAGTACTTTGAAGGCATTTGTTGATACTTGTAAGCACTTTCGTTGATTATTATTATCCTTCAATTAGTTATTACAAGTCCAACATTCTCTACATGATCTCACTCCATATTCAGAATGTGGGAATACAGTTGTTTTAAGGAAATGCCACTGAACAGATAGTAGCTGCACTCTACAAAGATGAATTTGCTAATTAATCAGTCAGGGACACAGCTTATACTTCAGTAGTCTTAGATCATGTAATGATGATTATTGTACTTTATAACTAGCAAAATCCCCATATCCTGTTCATTGCCCCTTTTTCAGTCATGTGGATTGACTTATGCCTGAAGTGGTTAATTCTCACCTTGACATCTCATAGAACAACTGAATCTCTACCAAGGGTGAATGTGTCCTTCCTCTTAATGTCTAAAAGAAAAGGTTAAAATTCATTGAAGCAAAATGCAACAACCCAAAATGTTCGGGAGGTCGTTTCCACAGTTATTTCATATGACAGTGCTTGGAGTGAAACTACATGACCATGGTGAAGAAGTAAAAACACTTTACCTTGTTCCTCCTGACTGATGTCCTTATGCGTGTTTTGCACAGTTGAGCGTTTTGTGTCTTGTCGTCTGTGTAGGCAACAGCCCTCTTCCCTGGGATAGAACTAGATGATATTTAGACACGTTAATTTGACTTCTCCATTGCTCACATTGATGTGGATATGATTATAATGCTCTGTTTTGTGGGCTTCCCAAGAAAACAATAAATCCCTTACTACTTGTTCGAAATGCAGTAGCACAGATCCTAACAAATACAAGAAAGAGAATATCATTCCTGTTTTGAAAAAACTTCACTGGTCACCTGTATTATCTAGGATACATTTGAAAGTTTTTTTTACTTGTTTTTAAAGCTTTAAGCGACCTAGCACGTCTGTACCTTACTGAATGTCTGTCTTCATATGTTCCTATACGTGACCTGAGATCTGCACATACTGGCCTACTGCAAATACCACATGTGAAATGCAGAAAGAGTGGAGAGGCTGCTTTTTGTTTTTATGCTTCTAAATTATGAAACTCACTTCCACTTTTTATTAGGCAGTCAAGCTTGGTACATTGTTTTAAAAAACATTTGAAAATGTTGCTTTTAGTTAAAGTGGTTCTTTGTTCTTTCTATTTCTGTTTCTTTTTTTAGTTCTCTTTAATTGTTCTTATTTTATTACGACTTTCCTAATTTTTATTTATTTAATTGACATGTATGTTGCTTTACTGTATTGCTGTATTTTCCTTTACAACTGAAAGTATATCTCTCAATTTTAATATTTTATTTTACGCTTGGTTTATAAAGCACCAAAGCACTTTTTGTATGAAAGGTGCTCTATAAATAAAGTTTATTATTATTATTTTTAATATTATTATTATACTTTGTTACATTTTTGGTTAGGACAAAGATTCTAGTAGAGGTGGCCTCTTTTACCCCGTTCCAAAAAATTGGAAAACTACCTTCAGAATACACTGACAATGACCATCTACTGTCTCCTCTAACTGTGTATTGTCATCATGCATATCTTGTGTATTATTTATTGTAGTTGGTTTTGTCATTGTGTAAAGAAGCCACCTTTCAAGGCACTATATAAAATAATGTTTGTTATTATTATTTACATTTTAAATCGTAAAATCTGGCGAAAAGTCTTAAGAGAATATCAAAGAACACGTTGCTCTTACCTTTCCATTCCAAGAAATGCCCTCAGCTCAGATTGCAGAGATTGACCTCTCTGTCTCAAATTCTGAGAAACATAGACTCCATTGAAAAATGACCATTTCCTAAGATTCACATAACATCATCAGTCAACATTTGCCACTTGACATCAATAGAAACCATAGAGTACATGACATTTCCAATCAGTTTTCTTTCAAGGTACAATAGCAATCGCCTTGCCAGAAGAGTTATACTGCGGTAGATAAATATTACAAATGTCAGATACACGCAGAGTTGTTTGGATTACTATGAAAAGATTGGCAAATATATTTATGTTCATTATATTTCTTGGAGTGACAGAGCTAAAGAGAAAAAAATACTTACCTTTATCTCTGCAGACAGGATTGCAAGGGATTCCCTTATACTGGGTTCCTATATAACAAATAATACATTATTCAAAAAACATGATATTTCTCTGTCCATTGGCAGCATGATTGTTTATCATTACAGTTTTAGTTAGCTTTAATTTTGTAAACCCCAAGTAAACATAGTTTGTGCCTTTCTCTGAACTTTTTGGCATTTCAATTCAGTTGTTTGTAAGCTTATTTTACAGTTGCTAGGTTGATGAAGTTCCTGAACTGTGCAGTATTTCTTTTGGGTTTGGTGCGAATCATATTCTAGCGGTTGGGGGAAAAAAGCACAGGTGCCATCCCACCATTAAACCCTGAAACTTACCTTAGCCGATTCTTCAACTAAACCAGACATGTTAACTAAGTGTTACAGTATGTTTCAAAGTGTGTATTTTAGCAAACACAACTGAAGTTCTGTTGTCTCCTTGGAGACACCTGGAACTGGTGTGATGCTGGTTCTATGACATCATTCGTTCTAAATGTAAATGCAGGTATTGGCACAACATAGTAAATTGATGTAAAGTTATGGATCCATTTATGATTTTCACTCAGTTTGAAAGAGTTCCTGTCGTGTGGTTAAACTTTGTGTTACGGAGGGTTAACTGGGGTTCTGGCTACTAGTTAGGCTTGGTCATTCAGTCATCTGGTTCATGAAATAGGAAGCTAAGAGATCTGTGTTTTAGTTTTACTGTTTGTTTTTGTTCCATAGAATAAGAAATGTTTCATTAATATTAGTAATAGAGTAGATGTTTCTCTAAACAGTGTGTGTCAGTTTGCACTGCAGGTGTGCCAGGTAGAGACCATTTAAGAACCCAAAAATATGCTGTCATTTACTGCCGTGGCTAATTTCTGTTAACCTTGTCTCTCACTCACTTTGATGAGCAAAATGTTCATACATAAAGCATACATTTCTGATTGGTCAGAAGAAGCTTCTTAACATATAAGGTATAAAGAAAGTCAGAAAGTTAGGCAGTTAACCAAGACCATAATCCGATAAGAAGCTATTCCCTTTCATGTTGCTAAATCACATGTAGGATACATGAGTTACACCTCCACTTAAGAGACCTTAAAGAAACCTTGGCCAGCCAGGAGTGTAGAAAACCGTAAAACAGTACTTGAGGACCTAATTGTTAACTCTTAACAGGCAAAGGTTCCTTCAGTCCTATGAGAAATATTTTAGAATTGAACTAAAGTGTGTTTCCGATACAGGAGCATATGTCTGTCAGGGCCTGTTGGAGAGGCCCTGGATGAGAACCCCTGGCTGCAGTTCCACATCCCCCTGAAAGTAAATAGAGCCATAAGCAAGGAGCTAAGGACACTGCTCCAGGACATGCTGGCTGTCGATCCTGACCAGCGACCAGAAGCCATCCAGCTGGAGAAGCAAGTCAGGCAAGCCATGGCACGAGAGAAAACATCTTTGTAGTGACTGATAGCAAGATCGTCTGAGTAAAGTCTGATTTCATTTTTATGTCCCGAAAGGCCACTGCCTTTGTGCTGTAGATTTCTGATTTAGACGGGCATTTCTATGGACAACTTTGACTTTTCTGTGGGTCCAATGAAAATAAGTTTTTTAACTTATTCTTTGTTACAGCTTTCGAAAGTTTAAAGACATTCACTGAGTTGACGATAAAGGAAAAGTTTAATCTTTCACCTCTTCGATGGTAGGCTGGTCAGAGGTATATGTGTCTACATGTCTTCATTCTCCATGTTTGTAAGTATGGAGATTTTTTATTGTGTGCTTTTGCACTGTTCTGCTTTATTGAAAGAAATCAGATGCTCTTCCTGAAGTCTGAATTTTTGGTGGGGGATTTAAAAACTTTTTACAATTTTGTTTCAAAACATTTTAAGGTATAATACCATTCATCTTGCCAGAAAATATATACTCCAGTAGATTAAACGTAGAAATGTCAGATGCATGTAGAGTTTGTTTATACAGATGCAGCCATTCAGAGTTCGCGGTACAAACCCGTACCGCTGGCATCTACGCCCTACCGCGGTACGTGATTGGCTGGCCAAAATGACCGACGGGCACTCGTGGTGCGTTGGTCGGTCGTGGAAGGATCTAATCATATAATGTCTTTACTGTGAATTTTTTTATCCGCTTAGTATTGAGTATTTATATGGAATTGTACCACTGTAGAGAAATTTTAGTAGCTGAGCATAAAAAGAATAGGAGCATAACGCATGTGAAGGCCATAAACAATATTAATTTTGGAACATAAACATATTATGTAAACTGTATATGGCTGGTCTCGGTACATTAAAGAAAAAATACACAGCAGTCTTCCATTTCTCCCTAAACATTTTAAGCATCAAAATTTTCAAAAACGGTCCCCAAATATGCGATTGCTGTATAGAATAAATTTTAATTTAAAAAAAAATATTTAACACGAAAATTAAGCTTTTTACGTTCCTCCGCCTGAGAATATAGTACCTTGTTGCTGCGCAACGCAGAAACACAGCCACGAGTAACTAGCAAAGAGAGGACACTAGCTAGCCAATATGATAAAGGAATAAACTACTTTTTTTATTTCTTCAGCACATTTATTTGAACATTTCCATCAATTCTACAAGCACTGAAAAACTGTCCAATCCCTAGTTCATGAGGAATTTTCTTTTACCATAACAGACATAAAAACTTACTTGCTTTTAACAGAGCATTTCATAATTTCTAACAACGCAAATGATTTACACTGCGACACTTATCATTCAACGAGAGCTCAAAATATCACAAGTATCCTCAAGAATGCAACAGACAGCAGCAAAAGATACATGAGAATCCAAGGTTTTTTATCTACGCTAAGACGTAGTCTTAAAGATTTCTTTATCAAACAGTGAAGTCAAAATTCCAGTGTGTGCGTATATTAGAGAATATAGCACTCCTTCGAATGTGTTTCAGCCAATCAGATTTTAGGACCGGAATTATTGGTATTGTAATAGGGAATATAGTATGGAATCACGTATCTAAAGACATGAATAATGATATTAATTAGGATCTGAATATCTAAAAATGTGTCACACAATGTGCCACAAAAGTTTCACACAACAAGGCAAGACTGTGAAAGGTCAATAGGCCTGACTAGTGTGCACAACACGGTGCAGTGTGCTGGCAGCTGTGTGTTCTGACGCAGTGGTGGCCTGGCACGGTATAGTGCGCTGGTAGCTGTGTGATGCAGCTGTGGCCTGGCACGGTGAGGTGCGCTGGCAGCTGTGTGATGCAGTGGTAGCAGGGCACAGTGAGGTGCGCTGGTAGCTGTGTGGTGTGACGCAGTGGTGGGCTGGCACGGTGAGGTGAGCTGGCAGCTGTGTGGTGTGACGCCGTGGTGGCCTGGTACAGTGAAGTGCGCTGGCAGCTGTGTGATGCAGTGGTGGCCTGGCACAGTGAGGTGCACTGGCAGCTGTGTGGTGTGATGCAGTGGTGGCCTGGCACAGTGAGGTGCACTGGCAGCTGTGTGGTGTGATGCAGTGGTGGCCTGGCACAGTGAGGTGCACTGGCAGCTGTGTGGTGTGATGCAGTGGTGGCCTGGCACAGTGAGGTGCACTGGAAGCTGTGTGGTGTGATGCAGTGGTGGCCTGGCACAGTGAGGTGCACTGGCAGCTGTGTGGTGTGATGCAGTGGTGGCCTGGCACAGTGAGGTGCACTGGCAACTGTGTGGTGTGATGCAGTGGTGGCCTGGCACAGTGAGGTGCACTGGCAGCTGTGTGGTGTGATGCAGTGGTGGCCTGGCACAGTGAAGTGCGCTGGCAGCTGTGTGATGCAGTGGTGGCCTGGCACGGTAAGGTGCGCTGGCAGCTGTGTGACGAAGTGGTGGCTTGGTACGGTGGGGTGCGCTTGCAGCTGTGTGGTTTGACGCAGTGGTGGGCTGGCATGGTGAGGTGCGCTGGCAGCTGTGTGGTGTGACGCAGTGGTGGCCTGGTACGGTGAGGTGCACTGGCAGATGCGTGACGCAGTGGTGGCCTGGCACAGTGAGGTGCGCTGGCAGTTGTGTAGTGTGACGCAGTGGTGGCCTGGCACGGTGAGGTGCGCTGGCAGCTGTGTGGTTTGATGCAGTGGTGGGCTGGCACAGTGAGGTGCGCCTGCAGTGGTTTAGTGTGACGCAGTGGTGGCCTGGTACGGTGAGGTGCGCTGGCAGCTTTGTGATGGAGTGGTGGCCTGGCACGGTGAGGTGCGCTGGCAGCTGTGTGGTGTGACACAGTGGTGGCCTGGCACGGTGAGGTGCGCTTGCACCTCTGTGACGCAGTGGTGGCCTGGCACAGTGAGGTGCGCTGGCAGCTGTGTGATGCAGTGGTAGCAGGGCACAGTGAGGTGCGCTGGCAGCTGTGTGGTGTGACGTAGTGCTGGCCTGGCACGTTGAGGTGCGCTGGCAGCTGTGTGACGCAGTGGTGGGCTGGCACGGTGAGGTACGCTGGCAGCTGTGTGATGCAGTGGTGGCCTGGTACGGTGAGGTGCGCTGGCAGCTGTGTGATGCAGTGGTGGCCTGGCACAGTGTGGTGTGCTGGCAGATGTGTGGTATGACACACTGGTGGCCTTTCATGGTCAGGTGCGTTGGCAGTTGTGTAGTGTGAGGCAGTGGTGGCCTGGCACAGTGAAGTGCACTGGCAGCTGTGTAGTATGTCGCAGTGGTGGGCTGGCATGGTGAGGTACGCTGGCAGGTGTGTGACGCTGTGGTGCCTGGTACGGTGAGGTATGCTGGCAGCTGTGTGACGCAGTGGTGGCCTGGCACAGTGTGGTGTGCTGGCAGCTGTGTGGTATGACGCTGTGGTGGCTTTGCACGGTGAGGTGCGTTGGCAGTTGTGTAGTGTGACGCAGTGGTGGGCTGGCATGGTGAGCTGCGCTGGGAACTGTATGACACAATTGTGGCCGGGCACGGTGAGCTGCACTGCCAGCTGTGTGGTGTGACGCAGTGGTGGCCGGGCACGGTGAGGTGCGCTGGCAGTTGTGTAGTGTGATTCAGTGGTGGCCTGGCACAGTGAAGTGCACTGGCAGCTGTGTGCTTTGAAGCAGAGGTGGCCTGGCACGGTGAGGAGCGCTTGCAGCTCTGTGACGCAGTGGTGGCCTGGCACGGTGAGGTGCGCTGGCAGCTGTGTGATTCAGTGTTGGCTGGGCAGCTGTGTAGTGTGTCACAGTGGTGGGCTGTCATGGTGAGGTGCGCTGGGAACTGTATAACGCAGTGGTGGTCTGGTACGGTGATGTGTGCTGGCAGCTGTGGGAAGCAGTGGTGGCCTGGCACGGTGAGGTGCTCTGGCGGCTGTGTGGTGTGACGCAGTGGTGGTCTGGTACGGTGAGGTGCGATGGCGGGTGTGTGATGCAGTTGTGGCCGGGTACGGTGAGGTGCACTGGCAGATGTATGATATGTGATGCAGTGGTGGCCTGGCACTGTGAGTTGCACTGGCAATTGTGTGGTGTGAGGCAGTGGTGGCCTGGCACGTTGAGGTGCGCTGGCAGCTGTGTGACGCGGTGGTGGCTGGGCACAGTGAGGTGCACTGGCAATTGTGTGTGTGACGTAGTGGTGGCCTGGCACGGTGGGTGCGTTGGCAGTTGTGTAGTGTGACGCATTGGTGGCCTGGCACGGTAAGGTGCGCTGGCAGTTGTGTAGTGTAACTCAGTGCTGGCCTGACACAGTGAGGTGCGCTTGCAGCTGTGTGATGCATTGGTGGCTGGGCACAGTGAGGTGCACTGGCAATTGTGTGTGTGACGCAGTGGTGGCCTTTCATGGTGAGGTGCATTGGCAGTTGTGTAGTGTGACGCAGTGGTGGGCTGGCATCGTGAGGTGCGCTGGCAGCTGTGTGCTGTGACGCAGTGGTGGCCGGGTACAGTGAGGTGCACTGGCAGCTGTGTGGTGTGATGCAGTGGTGGCCTGGCTCTGTGAGGTGCACTGGCAGATGTGTGATGCAGTGGTGGCCTAGCTTGGTGAAGTGCACTGGCAGATGTGTGATATGTGACGCAGTGGTGGCCTGGCACTGTGAGGTGCGTTGGCAGCTGTGTGATGCATTGGTGGCTGGGCACAGTGAGGTGCTACTGGCAATTGTGTGTGTGACGCAGTGGTGGCCTGGTACGGTGAGGTGCGCTTGCAGCTGTGTGGTTTGACACAGTGGTGGGCTGGCATGGTGAGGTGCACTGGCAGCTGTGTGGTGTGACGCAGTGGTGGCCTAGTACGGTGAGATGCGCTGGCAGCTGTGTGATGCAGTGGTGGCCGGGTACAGTGAGGTGCACTGGCAGCTGTGTGGTGTGATGCAGTGGTGGCCTGGCACGGTGAGGTGCACTGGCAGCTGTGTGATATGTCATGCAGTGGTGGCATGGCACTGTGAGTTGCACTGGCAATTGTGTGGTGTGAGGCAGTGGTTGCCTGGCACGTTGAGGTGCGCTGGCAGCTGTGTGATGCAGTGGTGGCCTGGTACGGTGAGGTGCGCTGGCAGCTGTGTGATGCATTGGTTGCCTGGCACAGTGTGGTGTGCTGACAGCTGTGTGGTATGACGCAGTGGTGGCTTTGCATGGTGAGGAGCGCTGGCAGGTGTGTGACGCTGTGGTGCCTGGTACGGTGAGGTATGCTGGCAGCTGTGTGACGCAGTGGTTGCCTGGCACAGTGTGGTGTGCTGGCAACTGTGTGGTATGACGCTGTGGTGGCTTTGCACGGAGAGGTGCGTTGGCAGTTGTGTAGTGTGACGCAGTGGTGGGCTGGCCTGGTGAGCTGCGCTGGGAACTGTATGACACAATGGTGGCCGGGCACGGTGAGCTGCACTGCCAGCTGTGTGGTGTGACGCATTGGTGGTCTGGCACAGTGAGGTGCGCTGGCAGCTTGGTGATGGAGTGGTTGCCTGGCACAGTGAGGTGCACTGGCAGCTGTGTGGTGTGAAGCAGAGGTGGCCTGGCACGGTGAGGAGCGCTTGCAGCTCTCTGACGCAGTGGTGGCCTGGCACGGTGAGGTGCGCTGGCAGCTGTGTGATTCAGTGTTGGCTGGGCACACTGAGGTGCGCTGCCAGCTGTGTAGTGTGTCGCAGTGGTGGGCTGGCATGGTGAGGTGCACTGGGAACTGTATAACGCAGTGGTGGTCTGGTACGGTGATGTGTGCTGGCAGCTTTGGGACGCAGTGGTGGCCTGGCACGGTGAGGTGCTCTGGCGGGTGTGTGATGCAGTTGTGGCCGGGTACGGTGAGGTGCACTGGCAGCTGTGTGATATGTTATGCAGTGGTGGCCTGGCACTGTGAGGTGCGCTGGCAGCTGTGTGGTGTGACGTAGTGCTGGCAAGGTAAGGTGCGCTGGCACTTGTGAGACGCAGTGGTGGCCTGGTATGGTGAGATGCACTGGCAGATTTGTGATATGTGATGCAGTGGTGGCCTGGCACTGTGAGTTGCACTGGCAATTGTGTGGTGTGAGGCAGTGGTGGCCTGGCACGTTGAGGTGTGCTGGCAGCTGTGTGGTGTGATGCAGTGGTGGCATGGCATTGTGAGTTGCACTGGCAATTGTGTGGTGTGAGGCAGTGGTGGCCTGGCACGTTGAGGTGCGCTGGCAGCTGTGTGACGCGGTGGTGGCTGGGCACAGTGAGGTGCACTGGCAATTGTGTGTGTGACGTAGTGGTGGCCAGGCACGGTGAGGTGCGTTGGCAGTTGTGTAATGTGACGCATTGGTGGCCTGGCACGGTAAGGTGCGCTGGCAGTTGTGTAGTGTAACTCAGTGGTAGCCTGGTACGGTGAGGTGCACTTGCAGTTGTGTAGTGCGACACAGTGGTGGCCTGACACAGTGAGGTGCGCTTGCAGCTGTGTGATGAATTGGTGGCTGGGCACAGTGAGGTGCACTGGCAATTGTGTGTGTGATGCAGTGGTGGCCTTTCATGGTGAGGTGCATTGGCAGTTGTGTAGTGTGACGCAGTGGTGGGCTGGCAAGGTGAGGTGCGCTGGCAGTTGTGAAGTGTAACGCAGTGGTGGCCTGGCACGGTGAGGTGTGCTGGCAGTTGTGTAGTGCGACGCAGTGGTGGGCTGACAGAGTGAGGTGCGCTTGCAGCTGTGTGATGCATTGGTGGCTGGGCACAGTGAGGTGCGCTGGCAATTGTGTGTGTGACGCAGTGGTGGCCTTTCATGGTGAGGTGCATTGGCAGTTGTTTAGTGTGACACAGTGGTGGCCTGATACGGTGAGGTGCACTTGCAGCTGTGTGGTTTGACGCAGTGTGGGCTGGCATGGTGAGGTGCGCTGGCAGCTGTGTGGTGTGACCCAGTGGTGGCCTGGTATGGTGAGGTGCACTCGTAGATGTGTGATATGTGATGCAGTGGTGGCCTGGCACTGCGTGGTGCACTGGCAGTTGTGTGATGGATTGGTGGCTTGGCACAGTGAGGTGCACTGGCAATTGTGTGGTGTGACGCAGTGGTGGCCTGGCACGGTGAGATGCGCTGGCAGCTGTGTGATTCAGTGGTAGAACGATCACAGTGAGGTGCACTGGCAACTGTGTGGTGTGAGATAGTGCTGGCCTGGCACGTTGAGGAGCGCTGGCAGCTGTGTGACGCAGTGGTTGTCTGGCACGGTGAGGTGCGATGGCAGCTGTGTGACGCAGTGGTGGCCTAGCATGGTGAGGTGCGCTGGGAACTGTGTGGTGTGACTCAGTGGTGGCAGGGCACGGCGAGGTGCGCTGGTATCTGTGTGACGCACTGTTGGCCTGGCACAGTGTGGTGCGCTGGCAGGTGTGTGGTATGACGTAGTGGTGGCCTGGCACAGTGAGATGCGCTGGGAGTTGTGTGACGCAGTGGTGGCCTGGCACAGTGAGGTGAGCTGGCAGCTGTGGTATGACATAGTGGTGGCCTGGCATGCTGAGGTGCACTGGCAGCTGTGTGATGCAGTGTTTTTCTAGCACAGTGAGGTGCGCTGGTAGCTGTGTGACTCAGCTGTGGCTGGGCACGGTGAGGTGCGCTGGCAGCTGTGTGATGTAGTGGTGGCCTGGTACGGTGAGGTGTGCTGGTATCTATGTGATGCAGTGGTGGCCTGGCATGGTGAGGTGCGCTGGGAGTTGTGTGACGCAGTGGTGGCCTGTCACAGTGAGGTTGGATGGCAGGTGTGTGGTATATCGCAGTGGTGGCCTGGCACTGTGAGGTGCGCTGGCAGCTGTGTGATGGAGTGTAGGCCTGGCACAGTGAGGTGCGCTGGCAGCTGTGTGACGCAGTGGTTGCCTAGCACGGTGAGGTGCGCTGGTAGCTGTGTGGTGTGACTCTGTGGTGGCCTAGCACGGTGAGGTGCGCCGGCAGCTGTGGTATGACATAGTGGTGGCCTGGCATGCTGAGGTGCACTGGCAGCTGTGTGATGAAGCTGTGGCTGGGCACAGTGAGGTGCGCTGGTAGCTGTGTGACGCAGCTGTGGCTGGGCACGGTGAGGTGCGCTGGCAGCTGTGTGATGTAGTGGTGGCCTGGTACGGTGAGGTGTGCTGGTATCTATGTGATGCAGTGGTGGCTTGGCACAGTGAGGTGCGCTGGCAGCTGTGTGATGTAGTGGTTGCGTGGCACGGTGAGCTGGCAGCTGTGTGATGGAGTGTAGATCTGGCACGGTGAGGTGCGCTGGTAGCTGTGTGGTGTGACGCAGTGGTGGCCTGGTACGGTGAGGTGCGCTGGTAGCTGTGTGGTGTGACGCAGTGGTGGCCTGGTACGGTGAGGTGTGCTGGAAGCTGTGTGGTGTGACGCAGTGGTTGCCTGGTACGGTGAGGTGCGCCGGCAGGTGTGTGACGCTGCTGTGGCCGGGCACAGTGAGGTGCGCTTTCAGCTGTGTGACGCAGTGTTGGCTTGGCGCAGTGAGGTGCACTGGCAGCTGTGTGACGCAGTGGTGGCCTGGCACAGTGAGGTGAGCTGGCAGGTGTGTGGTATGATGCAGTGGTGGCCTGGCACGTTGAGGTGCGCTGGGAGTTGTGTGACGCAGTGGTGGCCTGACACGGTTAGGTGAGCTGGCAGCTGTATGATGCAGTGGTTGTCTGGCACGGTGAGGTGCGATGGCAGCTGTGTGGTTTGATGCAGTGGTGGCCTGACACGGTGAGGTGCGCTGGGAGCTGTGTGACGCAGTGGTGGCCCAGCACGGTGAGGTGCGCTGGCAGCTGTGTGGTGTGACGCAGTGGTGGCCGGGCACGGTGAGGTGCGCTGGCAGCTGTGTGGTGTGACGCAGTGGTGGCCGGGCACGGTGAGGAGCGCTGGCAGCTGTGTGACGCAGTGGTTGTCTGGCACGGTGAGGTGCGATGGCAGCTGTGTGACGCAGTGGTGGACTGGCACGGTGAGGTGCGCTGGGAACTGTGTGGTGTGACGCAGTTGTTGGCCGGGCACGGTGAGGTGCGCTGGGAGTTGTGTGACGCAGTGGTGGCCTGGCACGGTGAAGTGTGCTGGCATCTGTGTGACGCAGTGGTGGCCTAGCACGGTGAGGTGCGCTGGTAGCTGTTTGGTGTGATGCAGTTACGGCCGGGCAGGGTGAGTTTCGCCGGTAGCTGGGTGACGCATTGGTGGCCTGGAACGGTGAGGTGCGCTGCCAGCTGTGTGGTGTGACGCAGTGGTGTTCATCAGGCACAAGTTCATCAGTGAAAAGACCACTGGCATTTTTCCTTCCCCCTACATTCTCAGAACAGAATCGAATTTAATATTAGCATAATTTATTACAGTGCTAAGTTTAATATTATTTATTACTAATAGTTCATGCTAAAACCTAACTTTCTTAACGCGAGAAGTACTAATGTAAGTACCTACTGTACTGTACTTAAGTACTACCATAATAAGTACTGCTGTATGCAACAAAAAAGGAGGAGTGGTGAAACAGCCCTACACATACAGTGTCAGTATGAACAGAGATTGTATCAGTATCAGTTCTTGCTTTGTGCTGGGTTTAGCAGTTTTCCAAACATTGTCTTTCAGCGAATGCCATACCATCTCTATTGGATTTCAATCTGGAGATTCGGCTGGAGTTTTCATCCAGTTAACTCGTTCTTCTATAAGCCTCACCCTTGCTGCTTTGTGTTTCGGATCGTTGTCTTGAAAGAGACGGTGCATTGATCCAATGTGCTCCCTGATATATGGGGCGGCATGCGGTGTGACCACGACTTCCTCGAAGAATTCACGATCTATAATCCCTTCGAAATAAAATTATTTTTCAAGCAATATAATGCAAGATGCTTTCTAACATTGGGCAATGTGTTTTTTCTCGAAATTTTGTTTCGAGAGACTAGATAAGTTATTCAAGTGTTTATGATATGTCACTGTTGTGAATGTCTGTGGAGTGTATCTTATTAGCCTGTCCTGACTGGTGGAGCTCATCCAGCTGTGTCTGGATATCTTGGTTAAATATTCAGCTAGTGTGTACTGTGTTTAGGGTTCTGTAGCATTCCACAGGGCTGGGCAGCTTGTTCTCCCCTCCCACCCCTCTCTGTGTACAGTAGAGCCTCCTGTCCTGGCTGGTAGAGCTCATCCAGCTGTGTCCGGCTAATATTAAAGCCAGTACTTTAATATTGTTTTATGTATGTTTATCAATAGTGGGTAGTGGCCTAATTCAGTCCTGCACCCGTTGTTAGGTGTTTTTTAGTTGTTTTTAGGGCTTCTACCAAATATTAACAAGTGCTCTTCCTGAAACTTACCTTAGCTGATTCTTAGGTTAAACCAGACAGACTTCTCAAATTCTCAAATATTATCAAATCTTGTTGGTGCAGAGGTGGTGGAGCCCTATACCAACAGACTCACAGCTGAAATTGCTGTGAAAAGGGCTTCTACCAAATATTAACATGTGGGTGAAAATGTATACAATTGTAATATTTCCTTTTTTCCCATTGAAAGTATAACATATGTGGTGTGAGAAAGAGGTCCTCATTTAATTGCATGAAACTCTGGCACTGGCGCAACAAACCTATGGGAAAACCTGTGGGACACTGGAGGTCATTATACATGAGCCTCTTTCTGCACCTTTTAAGCCATTGAAACCTAGTTGCCTTGTTACAAGGTCTAATATTACAGTAGGTGTGGTTTCCGTCTCCTAATTTCTGAGAATGATCAAATTGGGGAATAAATTGTAGGGAATACCACTCTTGCACTTCTAAGAAAAGACTATCTCAAATGAAACTCGCTATAGAAAGACATCTTGTTGAAAAATTCTTTATTTTTTGTCATTTCTAAAGAAAAAACATTCATCAAGTCCTTCACAAATGTTTTGTTTGTGACTTTCTCTGTTGTTCCCTTTCACACTCAACTGAACTATGTGTTATGTCTTGTAAACGTAATCAAACATTTCACTTAGGTGTGTGGGTTAACACCAACCCATATTGTATGAAACATTCAGTTTTTCATTCAAGTTTTTTCTAACAATTGCATCCATGCTAGGACTACAGTAAACAACACATTTTACTAAAGTAAATGAAATTGTTCATTAAACAAGACACATTGTTTTAAATGTATGCAATACGATGACACTAAAAACAACACTGAAACTTTTCATTGAAATACTGTACGAGATTGTGCATATTCAATGGATTTCTCCTGGTGCTTTCTTTCATCAGTCTATTCATATTCTTGTTCTCTACTCAGGTGTCTCCTGTTCCTTTGGTGATGTCTACTGTACACACATGGTATCATACACTTGAGCAAAGTGTGATACCACCGTTTGTTCTTCTTCTAAATTAAAGATGAACATTGACAAAAGTCAGAAGCACTCTTTTCTTTGACAGACGAACAAAACAATGCAAGAATAACCATACTCTCTGTTCTTTACTTATTTCTACCTACCTGTTTGACCACTTTGTCTGCTTCAGTCAGGACAGGGTGCTCGCTGTGATCTTCTCCCCTACAGTGGCTACTGTACTCTGTTTGAAATCCAGGTTTCGCCTCCGGTAAGTCCCTCGGTCCTTTTTGGGACTTGAAAGGGTAGAATCATTTTGTGACTACATTTCATTGTCATGCACTGATATGTTCTGGTTTGTGTTCGATTACTGTAGGCGTTCAAGTATTTTCTTTTTGTTCTAGATTGGCAGTGTTTGAGATGGTAGGAACTTGTCATATTCTCAACTTATTTTCTCTATGAGACTCTGAATGCTCTGTAAACATACTATTTTAGCAATTCTAAGAAATCTGAAAGCAGTGTTACCTGTATCATTTTTTGTCTTGGTAATAGTATTGCAGCTCCAACATCAGCACTTAAATAATGGTTTGTGATGTTACTTGTCCTTGGAGTATACTCCTGAGAAGTCAAGAGAAATCTTACGTAAGCATTAATTATGTTTCACTTTTGAAAGCAAAGTACGTGTCAAGTACTTTGAAGGCATTTGTTGATACTTTTAAGCACTTTCGTTGATTATTATTATCCTTCAATTAGTTATTACAAGTCCAACATTCTCTACATTATCTCACTCCATATTCAGAATGTGGGAATACAGTTGTTTTAAGGAAATGCCACTGAATAGATAGTAGCTGCACTCTACAAAGATGAATTTGCTAATTAATCAGTCAGGGACACAGCTTATACTTCAGTAGTCTTAGATCATTTAATGATGATTATTGTAGTTTATAACTAGAAAAATCCCCATATTCTGTTCATTGCCCCTTTTTCAGTCATGTGAATTGAATTATGCCTGAAGTGGTTAATTCTCACCTTGACATCTCATAGAACAACTGAATCTCTACCAAGGGTGAATGTGTCCTTCCTCTTAATGTCTAAGTCGTCTTGTCTTGTCGTCTGTGAAGGCAACAGCCCTCTTCCCTGGGATAGAACTAGATGATATTTAGACACGTTATTTGACTTCTCCATCGCTCACATTGATGTGGATATGATTGTAATGCTCCGTTTTGTGGGCTTCCCAAGAAAACAATAAATCCCTTACTACTTGTTCGAAATGCAGTAGCTCAGATCCTAACAAAGTTATTTCTCCAATGTTTAGGAGGATATCGCCATAATAAAGGCATGCTTGTCATATGCTAAAAGAATAGCTTATAACAGGAAAGGCAAAGTCTGTTTTTTTTAAAAAGCTCCTTTAAAGCCTGTGCCCCAGAAGGTCCATTTATGTTGAGCTGTGAAAGTGCTTTACAGTAAAAACCTTGTGTAAATGGTTAAAAGCAATGATCCAGGGACCAAAGGTGATTCAGGAGCCTAGAACCAATATTTGTGTGCTCGGTGCAGTCGGATGTTGAAATTTGTTCCCCGTTTTTGAAAACGTCCCACTGTATGCTGTTCCTTTTATTTACAATAAGAATCTAGGAACCTCTAGAAGAAATCAACTGCAAAGTGACATGACTGAGAGCCTCTTGAGTCCTGCAGATACAGGGTACCTCATAATTTAAATGAAATCAAATGTGTACTGTACGTGTAAAACTGAAGCTGACCTAACAACCATCCCCTTTTCTGCAGAGCGTGTTTAATTGTACTGTTTCAGCACATCAGTTTTTTTTTTAATTTTTTAAATAAAGCCTTAAGACAATTAGGAGGTACTGGTATTCACAAGGTAGAAGGTGGTGTTTTCAGAGGCCTAAAGGGAAACTGTTATACCTAATGATTAAATACTTGATGAGACATTTTTTTACTGCATTGTTTATGTATGATCTGTGTATCTCAGCTGAAAAGCTGAGATAAAATAAGATGTTTGCATCTAAATAACTGGACATCAAATAGCAGACCTTATGAGCAATACTGTGTGTATTTATTTAAAATATTTACAGCTCCTCTGGAAAGTTGTTGGGGGAAAAAAACCTTACTCGCACCAAACAAATTAATACAGATGCAGCCATTCAAAATGCGCAGGCGATACCGCATTATTTTCCGGTACGCTGTACGCAATCTACCGCAAGCTACCGGTAAATACCGCGAGTTACCGGTAAATACCGCGAGTTACCGTAAATTCTCCTATAATACGACAAGCAAAATAATAGTATCCGGAATTTCTGCAAGGTGGAGCTAATAAAGCTCAACCTCTCATGTTTGAGCTGTCGCCATCAAAGTCTTTAACGAAGATATTACTAATAGTATTAATAATGAATGACCTTGCACAAGCTGTAAGTGTAAACTCAAAGTATTGCCCTGGTCCACATTCTTTTTTTCATTGACCGTCTTTGTAAAAGACGCATTTTTTTCCAGTCAAGCAAACTACAGTAATTTTTGAGAATCAAATTAGTGATAGTGAAAACTTAAGATTTTTAAGGCTAAAAGTCAAATTCATTCTACAAATTAAGGCAAATGAAAATTCAGGACGTTAAAGTGCTAGAGGTGTAAAAAAATACAAAAATGCACATGAGCAAAAAGTTTTAGAAATGGAGCACACAGAAAAAAAGCCATGCCTATAGTGCAGAAGAGGGATGCAGGAACACTTGCTTAGATATACAAAAAAATCACAAAAAGGTGTATGTTACAAAAGAACATGCAAACATGTTCATCATGTACATCAATTTCCCTTCGCGATCAATAAAGTCTTATCTATAAACATGAAACAGAGTGAGGAATCAGAAAATTAGCATGCATAAAAAACAGCAATTCTGTCAATGAGCCCTAAATGAATTAATAGCAACCATGGTTTCATGGAGGGCTTCTCAGATAGTTGGGCATTCAGGTAGATTGCCAGGTGAAAGGATTTGTAAACATACTTTGTTAAAGCAAGTCAGTTTTTTCCGCAACACATAAAATACATTTTTCCAAGAAAGTTTAGCCTTTGTCATTAATGAAACCACTAAATAAAGACATAAATATAGAAATCATAAGATTTTTTTTATTCAATGTTGGTAGCAGGATGAACTGTGCTAAGTGTATATATCACTCCAAGAAATATAATGAACATAAATATATTTTGCCAATCTTTTCATAGTAATCCAAACAACTCAGGGAGTGTCCAAGGAGGCAACAGAACTTCAGTTGTGTTTGCTAAAATACACACTTTGAAACATACTGTAACACTTAGTTAACATGTCTGGTTTAGTTGAAGAATCGGCTAAGGTAAGTTTCAGGGTTTAATGGTGGAATGGCACCTGTGCTTTTTTCCCCCAACCGCTAGAATATGATTCGCACCAAACCCAAAAGAAATACTGCACAGTTCAGGAACTTCATCAACCTAGCAACTGTAAAATAAGCTTACAAACAACTGAATTGAAATGCCAAAAAGTTCAGAGAAAGGCACAAACTATGTTTATTTGGGGTTTCCAAAATTAAAGCTAACTAAAACTGTAATGATAAACAATCATGCTGCCAATGGACAGAGAAATATCATGTTTTTTGAATAATGTATTATTTGTTATATAGGAACCCAGTATAAGGGAATCCCTTGCGATCCTGTCTGCAGAGATAAAGGTAAATATTTTTTTCTATTTAGCTCTGTCACTCCAAGAAATATAATGAACATAAATATATTTGCCAATCTTTTCATAGTAATCCAAACAACTCTGCGTGTATCTGACATTTGTAATATTTATCTACCGCAGTATAACTCTTCTGGCAAGGCGATTGCTATTGTACCTTGAAAGAAAACTGATTGGAAATGTCATGTAAAGAATTTGTAAACTCAAATTATTGCCCTGGTCTATGTTTCTCAGAATTTGAGACAGAGAGGTAAATCTCTGCAATCCGAGCTGAGGGCATTTCTTGGAATGGAAAGGTAAGAGCAACGTTTTCTTTGATATTCTCTTAAGACTCTTCGCCAGATTTAACGATGAAAAATGTAAATAATAAAAACAAACATTATTTTATATAGTGCCTTGAAAGGTGGCTTCTTTACAGAATGACAAAACCAACAACAATAAATAATACACAAGATATGCATGATGACAATACACAGTTAGAGGAGACAGTAGATGGTCATTGTCAGTGTATTCTGAAGGTAGTTTTCCAATTTTTTGGAACGGGGTAAAAGAGGCCACCTCTACTAGAATCTTTGTCCTAACCAAAAATGTAACAAAGTATAATAATAATATTAAAAATTATAATAATAAACTTTATTTATAGAGCACCTTTCATACAAATAGTGCTTTGGTGCTTTACAAACCAAGCGTAAAAATAAAATATTAAATTTGAGAGATATACTTTCAGTTGTAAAGGAAAATGCAGCAATACAGTAAAGCAACATACATGTCAATTAAATAAATAAAAATTAGGAAAGTCGTAATAAAATAAGAACAATTAAAGAGAACTAAAAAAAGAAACAGAAATAGAAAGAACAAAGAACCACTTTAACTAAAAGCAACAATTTCAAATGTTTTTTAAAACAATGTACCAAGCTTGACTGCCTAATAAAAAGTGGTAGTGAGTTTCATTATTTAGAAGCATAAAAACAAAAAGCAGTGTAGCGGCGAGGCGTATTTATAAGAAAGAATTAAGTGTTCTGAGCCTTCCCAAATGAGGCCCCATTTCTCTGTTCATCTCTGTGGTGCAGCCACAGAGAAACCATTCATGCAAGATGTTTTCTTTTGATAAGGACAGCTCCCAAAGGGGGATGCACTTAGCTAAGCCTGGCTATCATGATCAATGGTCATCCATTGGCGCCTATCTGTCTAGGGAGTGCCAGTTGGACATCTGGACTGCATTACTAAGTGTCAGGACTAAGTGACTCATATCTCACCTTGATCAACCAATCAGGGACTGGTAGGGCCGAGTAACCCACGTGGGACTCTGATGCCCATGGAACTTTCAGCCAATCAATGAGCTGAAGTTCCTCCAGGTAAAAACAGGCAACACAGAGAGCCTGAGAGATTCAGTTTCAGTTTCAGATTCAACAAGAAAGGGAGATTCAGTTTCATTAAGATTCAGATTCAGTAAGATTCAGTAAGATTCTGGAGAGGATTCTGTGGACTGTTCTAAAGGGAATTCAAAGGAGAATTCCAGGGCAGGACGGCCCAGGAGCAGAAGGCTCCCAAGGGCAGGACATTCTCGCAGCGCGCCTCCTGACCATCCTGAGACTCAGCCCGGACAACCACGAAACGGCCAGTGTGTCCGAGTGCCAGAACTTTCCTTTGTTCTAAGAGTCTAGAGTGGAGGTTGCCAGAGAGTAACCAGCAGCAGGCCTCGTGAACAGGTCGGAACTGTGGACAGCTGAATCACTATTCAGAACTAGCTCTTCATCAGGAACGAACCGGTCCTCTTCCTGACTTGCTGGGACCCACAGTCATCTTTTCTCCTGTGCACAAACTTTGCTAGTTAAAGCCAACAGTGAGCATCAGCAGCGCACCGTCGCAAGCAGCACGGCACAACTTGGCAAGGAGCCAGAGAGCGCGGATTGGACAGCAACAGCCTGCAGCTGTTTCTTTGTGCCCGCAGGAGATCTGAATCCCCAGAGATTGGATGAGTATTCAACTTCAATGCATTACAGCTCGAGAATTCAATTGTTATCCCAACCAGTTGAAATCAATTTAATTCCTAAGAGTTATGTACTTGTTTTGAGTATCTAATGTAGAAGTTATAACCAAGTTCATTTACGAAACGGTCTTAATGAATGATATACTGAACGTATGTCCTCTTGATATGTGTAACACTTTGTAACTGACCGAATATACCTTTTGTATTCTGATAGCCCTCTCGATAAGATCTGTTAGGTTTATATGCATATTCTATGTATTAATAAATGTATCCTCGTGTATTAGTACCTGTGTGTGTGCGTTGTTTGAGTTATGTCGCATGGTTGGATTCTAAAGCCATCAAAAGAATCAACTTTGTGATTTACTGCTACAATTAATAATTGTCTCAGTAAATGCCCAAACCCTACAGAACTGGTGCCTTCAGAGAGTCACTATGATTACATATTTGGCGTCCCTGAGCCGGTTTTTCCTACAGCAGCCTCTCCACTCTTTCTGCATTTCACATGTGGTATTTGCAGTAGGCCAGTATGTGCAGATCTGAGGTCACGTATAGGAACATATGAAGACAGACATTCAGTAAGGTACAGGCGTGCTAGGTCGCTTAAAGCTTTAAAAACAAGTAAAAAAACTTTCAAATTTATCCTAGATAATACAGGTGACCAGTGAAGTTTTTTCAAAACAGGAATGATATTCTCTTTCTTGTATTTGTTAGGATCTGTGCTACTGCATTTCGAACAAGTAGTAAGGGATTTATTGTTTTCTTGGGAAGCCCACAAAACAGAGCATTATTATCATATCCACATCAATGTGAGCAATGGAGAAGTCAAATTAACGTGTCTAAATATCATCTAGTTCTATCCCAGGGAAGAGGGCTGTTGCCTACACAGACGACAAGACACAAAACGCTCAACTGTGCAAAACACGCATAAGGACATCAGTCAGGAGGAACAAGGTAAAGTGTTTTTACTTCTTCACCATGGTCATGTAGTTTCACTCCAAGCACTGTCATATGAAATAACTGTGGAAACGACCTCCCCAACATTTTGGGTTGTTGCATTTTGCTTCAATGAATTTTAACCTTTTCTTTTAGACATTAAGAGGAAGGACACATTCACCCTTGGTAGAGATTCAGTTGTTCTATGAGATGTCAAGGTGAGAATTAACCACTTCAGGCATAAGTCAATATAAAATAGTATGTTTACAGAGCATTCAGAGTCTCATAGAGAAAATAAGTTGAGAATATGACAAGTTCCTACCATCTCAAACACTGCCAATCTAGAACAAAAAGAAAGTACTTGAACACCTGCAGTAATCGAACACAAACCAGAACATATCAGTGCATGAAAATGAAATGTAGTCACAAAATGATTCTACCCTTTCAAGTCCCAAAAAGGACCGAGGAACTTACCGGAGGCGATACCTGGATTTCAAACAGAGTACAATGTACCCACTGTAGGGGAGAAGATCACAGAGAGCTCTTCTCAGATTGCTCAGAGTCAGCCCCAGCACCCTGTCCTGACTGAAGCAGACAAAGTGGTCAAACAGGTAGGTAGAAATGAGTAAGGAACAGAGAGTATGGTTATTCTTGCATTGTTTGTTCGTCTGTCAAAGAAAAGAGTGCTTCTGACTTTTGTCAATGTTCATCTTTATTTTAGGAGAAGAACAAACGGTGGTATCACACTTTGCTCAAGTGTATGATGCCATGTGTGTACAGCAGACATCACCAAAGGAACAGGAGACACCTGAGTAGAGAACAAGAATATGAAAAGACTGATGAAAAAAAGCACCAGGAGAAATCCATTGAATATGCACAATCTCGTACAGTATTTCAATGAAAAGTTTCAGTGTTGTTTTTAGTGTCGTCGTATTGCATACATTTAAAACAATGTGTCTTGTTTAATGAACAATTTCATTTACTTTAGTAAAAAGTGTTGTTTACTGTAGTCCTAGCATGGATGCAATTGTTAGAAAAAACGGGAATGAAAAACTGAATGTTTCATACAATATGGGTTTGTGTTAACCCACACACCTAATGAAATGTTTGATTACGTTTACAAGACATAACACATAGTTCAGTTGAGTGTGAAAGGGAACAACAGAGAAAGTCACAAACAAAACATTTGTGAAGGACTTGATGAATGTTTTTTCTTTAGAAATTACAAAAAATAAAGAATTTTTCAACAAGATGTCTTTCTATAGCGAGTTTCATTTGAGATAGTCTTTTCTTAGAAGTGCAAGAGTGGTATTCCCTACAACTTATTCCCCAATTTGATCATTCTCAGAAATTAGGAGACGGAAACCACACCTACTGTAATATTAGACCTTTTAACAAGGCAACTAGGTTTCAATGGCTTAAAAGGTGCAGAAAGAGGCTCATGTATAATGACCTCCAGTGTCCCACAGGTTTCCCAAATCATTTCTTAGACTATGGAAAAAGAGGAAATAAAGTGTCTACAGAAAGCGTATACCCCCTTGAACTTTGTTCAGTTTGTTGCACCAGTGCCAGAGTTTCATGCAATTAAATGAGGACCTCTTTCTCACACCACATATGTTATACTTTCAATGGGAAAAAAGGAAATATTACAATTGTATACATTTTCACCCACATGTTAATATTTGGTAGAAGCCCTTTTCACAGCAATTTCAGCTGTGAGTCTGTTGGTAATGGGCTCCACCACCTCTGCACCAACAAGATTTGATAATATTTGAGAATTTCAGAAGTCTGTCTGGTTTAGCTGAAGAATCAGCTAAGGTAAGTTTCAGGAAGAGCATCTGATTTCTTTCAATAAAGCAGAACAGAGATAAAACACACAATACAAAATCATGAGAATTTGTATCCATATGACACTTTGACTCGAATACTTTTATCAGACCTACACAGAGTATATACTGTACACACTTTTTCAGCCCAGGTTTATACATTTGATACATTTGGAACTGCCATTTGTAGGTGTTTTTGTGTCTTAGCTCAACACTGTGAAACCTGTAGTTACAAACATGGAGGATGAAGACATGAAGACATATATTGTACCTCTGACCGGCCTACCTTCCAAGAGGTGAAAGATGAAACTTTTCCTTTATCGTCAACTCAGTGAATGTCTTTAAACTTTCGAAAACTGTAACAAAGAATAAGTTAAAAAACTTATTTTCATTGGACCCACAGAAAAGTCAAAGTTGTCCATAGAAATGCCCGTCTAAATCAGAAATCTACAGCACAAAGGCAGTGGCCTTTCGGGACATAAAAATGAAATCAGACTTTACTCAGACGAATTGCCCTTGGTCACGGACATCTTGCTATCAGTCACTACAAAGATGTTTTCTCTCGTGCCATGGCTTGCCTGACTTGCTTCTTCTGCTGGATGGCTTCTGGTCGCTGGTCAGGATCGACAGCCAGCATGTCCTGGAGCAGTGTCCTTAGCTCCGTGCTTATGGCTCTATTTACTTTCAGGGGGATGTGGAACTGCAGCCAGGGGTTCTCATCCAGGGCCTCTCCAACAGGCCCTGACAGACATATGCTCCTGTATCGGAAACACACTTTAGTTCAATTCTAAAATATTTCTCATAGGACTGAAGGAACCTTTGCCTGTTAAGAGTTAACAATTAGGTCCTCAAGAACTGTTTTACGATTTTCTACACTCCTGGCTGGCCAAGGTCTCTTTAAGGTCTCTTAAGTGGAGGTGTAACTCATGTATCCTACATGTGATTTAGCAACATGAAAGGGAATAGCTTCTTATCGGATTATGGTCTTGGTTAACTGCCTAAGGCTGACCTAAGTGCCTAACTTTCTGACTTTCTTTATACCTTATATGTTAAGAAGCTTCTTCTGACCAATCAGAAATGTATGCTTTATGTATGAACATTTTGCTCATCAAAGTGAGTGAGAGACAAGGTTAACAGAAATTAGCCACGGCAGTAAATGACAGCATATTTTTGGGTTCTTAAATGGTCTCTACCTGGCACACCTGCAGTGCAATCTGACACACACTGTTTAGAGAAACAGCTACTCTATTACTAATATTAATGAAACATTTCTTATTCTATGGAACAAAAACAAACAGTAAAACTAAAACACAGATCTCTTAGCTTCCTATTTCATGAACCAGATGACTGAATGACCAAGCCTAACTAGTAGCCAGAACCCCAGTTAACCCTCCGTAACACAAACTTTAACCACACGACAGGAACTCTTTCAAACTGAGTGAAAATCATAAATGGATCCATAACTTTACATCAATTTACTATGTTGTGCCAATACCTGCATTTACATTTAGAACGAATGATGTCATAGAACCAGCATCACACCAGTTCCAGGTGTCTCCAAGGAGACAACAGAACTTCAGTACTGTTTGCTAAAATACACACTTTGAAACATACTGTAACACTTAGTTAACATGTCTGGTTTAGTTGAAGAATCGGCTAAGGTAAGTTTCAGGGTTTAATGGTGGGATGGCACCTGTGCTTTTTTCCCCCAACCGCTAGAATATGATTCGCACCAAACCCAAAAGAAATACTGCACAGTTCAGGAACTTCATCAACCTAGCAACTGTAAAATAAGCTTACAAACAACTGAATTGAAATGCCAAAAAGTTCAGAGAAAGGCACAAACTATGTTTACTTGGGGTTTACAAAATTAAAGCTAACTAAAACTGTAATGATAAACAATCATGCTGCCAATGGACAGAGAAATATCATGTTTTTTGAATAATGTATTATTTGTTACATAGGAACCCAGTATAAGGGAAATCCCTTGCGATCCTGTCTGCAGCGATAAAGGTAAGTATTGTTTTCTCTTTAGCTCTGTCACTCCAAGAAATATAATGAACATAAATATATTTGCCAATCTTTTCATAGTAATCCAAACAACTCTGCGTGTATCTGACATTTGTAATATTTATCTACCGCAGTATAACTCTTCTGGCAAGGCGATTGCTATTGTACCTTGAAAGAAAACTGATTGGAAATGTCATGTACTCTATGGTTTCTATTGATGTCAAGTGGCAAATGTTGACTGGTGATGTTATGTGAATCTTAGGAAATGGTCATTTTTCAATCGAGTCTATGTTTCTCAGAATTTGAGACAGAGAGGTCAATCTCTGCAATCCAAGCTGAGGGCATTTCTTGGAATGGAAAGGTAAGAGCAACTTGTTCTTTGATATTCTCTTAAGACTCTTCGCCAGATTTAACGCTGAAAAATGTAAATAATAATAACAAACATTATTTTATATAGTGCCTTGAAAGGTGGCTTCTTTACAGAATGACAAAACCAACTACAATAAATAATACACAAGATATGCATGATGACAATACACAGTTAGAGGAGACAGTAGATGGTCATTGTCAGTGTATTCTGAAGGTAGTTTTCCAATTTTTTGGAACGGGGTAAAAGAGGCCACCTCTACTAGAATCTTTGTCCTAACCAAAAATGTAACAAAGTATAATAATAATATTAAAAATAATAATAATAAACTTTATCTATAGAGCACCTTTCATACAAATAGTGCTTTGGCGCTTCAAAAACCAAGCATAAAAATAAAATATTAAAATTGAGAGATATACTTTCAGTTGTAAAGGAAAATACAGCAATACAGTAAAGCAACATACATGTCAATTAAATAAATAAAAATTAGGAAAGTCGTAATAAAATAAGAACAATTAAAGAGAACTAAAAAAAGAAACAGAAATAGAAAGAACAAAGAACCACTTTAACTAAAAGCAACATTTTCAAATGTTTTTTAAAACAATGTACCGAGCTTGACTGCCTAATAAAAAGTGGAATTGAGTTTCATAATTTGGAAGCATAAAAACAAAAAGCAGCCTCTCCACTCTTTCTGCATTTCACATGTGGTATTTGCAGTAGGCCAGTATGTGCAGATCTCAGGTCACGTATAGGAACATATGAAGACAGACATTCAGTAAGGTACAGACGTGCTAGGTCGCTTAAAGCTTTAAAAACAAGTAAAAGAACTTTCAAATTTATCCTAGATAATACAGGTGACCAGTGAAGTTTTTTTCAAAACAGGAATGATATTCTCTTTCTTGTATTTGTTAGGATCTGTGCTACTGCATTTCGAACAAGTAGTAAGGGATTTATTGTTTTCTTGGGAAGCCCACAAAACAGAGCATTATAATCATATCCACATCAATGTGAGCAATGGAGAAGTCAAATTAACGTGTCTAAATATCATCTAGTTCTATCCCAGGGAAGAGGGCTGTTGCCTACACAGACGACAAGACACAAAACGCTCAACTGTGCAAAACACGCATAAGGACATCAGTCAGGAGGAACAAGGTAAAGTGTTTTTTCTTCTTCACCATGGTCATGTAGTTTCACTCCAAGCACTGTCATATGAAATAACTGTGGAAACGACCTCCCCAACGTTTTGGGTTGTTGCATTTTGCTTCAATGAATTTTAACCTTTTCTTTTAGACATTAAGAGGAAGGACACATTCACCCTTGGTAGAGATTCAGTTGTTCTATGAGATGTCAAGGTGAGAATTAACCACTTCAGGCATAAGTCAATCCACATGACTGAAAAAGGGGCAATGAACAGGATATGGGGATTTTGCTAGTTATAAAGTACAATAATCATCATTACATGATCTAAGACTACTGAAGTATAAGCTGTGTCCCTGACTGATTAATTAGCAAATTCATCTTTGTAGAGTGCAGCTACTATCTATTCAGTGGCATTTCCTTAAAACAATTGTATTCCCACATTCTGAATATGGAGTGAGATCATGTAGAGAATGTTGGACTTGTAATAACTAATTGAAGGATAATAATAATCAACGAAAGTGCTTAAAAGTATCAACAAATGCCTTCAAAGTACTTGACACGTACTTTGCTTTCAAAAGTGAAACATAATTAATGCTTACGTAAGATTTCTCTTGACTTCTCAGGAGTATACTAACTCCAAGGACAAGTAACATCACAAACCATTATTTAAGTGCTGATGTTGGAGCTGCAATACTACTACCAAGACAAAAAATGATACAGGTAACACTGCTTTCAGATTTCTAAGAATTGCTAAAATAGTATGTTTACAGAGCATTCAGAGTTGAGAATATGACAAGTTCCTACCATCTCAAACACTGCCAATCTAGAACAAAAAGAAAGTACTTGAACGCCTGCAGTAATCGAACACAAACCAGAACATATCAGTGCATGACAAGGAAATGTAGTCACAAAATGATTCTGCCCTTTCAATTCTCAAAAAGGACCGAGGAACTTACCGGAGGCGATACCTGGATTTCAAACAGAGTACAATGTAGCCACTGTAGGGGAGAAGATCACAGAGAGCTCTTCTCAGATTGCTCAGAGTCAGCCCCAGCACCCTGTCCTGACTGAAGCAGACAAAGTGGTCAAACAGGTAGGTAGAAATGAGTAAGGAACAGAGAGTATGGTTATTGTTGCATTGTTTTGTTCGTCTGTCAAAGAAAAGAGTGCTTCTGACTTTTGTCAATGTTCATCTTTATTTTAGGAGAAGAACAAACGGTGGTATCACACTTTGCTCAAGTGTATGATACCATGTGTGTACAGCAGACATCACCAAAGGAACAGGAGACACCTGAGTAGAGAACAAGAACATGAAAAGACTGATGAAAAAAAGCACCAGGAGAAATCCATTGAATATGCACAACCTCGTCCAGTATTTCAATGAAAAGTTTCAGTGTTGTTTTTAGTGTCGTCGTATTGCATACATTTAAAACAATGTGTCTTGTTTAATGAACAATTTCATTTACTTTAGTAAAAAGTGTTGTTTACTGTTGTCCTAGCATGGATGCAATTGTTAGAAAAAACGTGAATGAAAAACTGAATGTTTCATACAATATGGGTTTGTGTTAACCCACACACCTAAGTGAAATGTTTGATTACGTTTACAAGACATAACACATAGTTCAGTTGAGTGTGAAAGGGAACAACAGAGAAAGTCACAAACAAAACATTTGTGAAGGACTTGATGAATGTTTTTTCTTTAGAAATGACAAAAAATAAAGAATTTTTCAACAAGATGTCTTTCTATAGCGAGTTTCATTTGAGATAGTCTTTTCTTAGAAGTGCAAGAGTGGTATTCCCTACAATTTATTCCCCAATTTGATCATTCTCAGAAATTAGGAGACGGAAACCACACCTACTGTAATATTAGACCTTTTAACAAGGCAACTAGGTTTCAATGGCTTAAAAGGTGCAGAAAGAGGCTCATGTATAATGACCTCCAGTGTCCCACAGGTTTCCCAAATCATTTCTTAGACTATGGAAAAAGAGGAAATAAAGTGTCTACAGAAAGCGTATACCCCCTTGAACTTTGTTCAGTTTGTTGCGCCAGTGCCAGAGTTTCATGCAATTAAATGAGGACCTCTATCTCACACCACATATGTTATACTTTCAATGGGAAAAAAGGAAATATTACAATTGTTTACATTTTCACCCACATGTTAATATTTGGTAGAAGCCCTTTTCACAGCAATTTCAGCTGTGAGTCTGTTGGTAATGGGCTCCACCACCTCTGCACCAACAAGATTTGATAATATTTGAGAATTTCAGAAGTCTGTCTGGTTTAGCTGAAGAATCAGCTAAGGTAAGTTTCAGGAAGAGCATCTGATTTCTTTCAATAAAGCAGAACAGAGAAAAAACACACAATACAAAATCATGAGAATTTGTATCCATATGACACTTTGACTCGAATACTTTTATCAGACCTACACAGAGTATATACTGTACACACTTTTTCAGCCCAGGTTTATACATTTGGAACTGCCATTTGTAGGTCTTTTTGTGTCTTAGCTCAACACTGTGAAACCTGTAGTTACAAACATGGAGGATGAAGACATGAAGACATATATTGTACCTCTGACCGGCCTACCTTCCAAGAGGTGAAAGATGAAACTTTTCCTTTATCGTCAAGTCAGTGAATGTCTTTAAACTTTCGAAAACTGTAACAAAGAATAAGTTAAAAAACTTATTTTCATTGGACCCACAGAAAAGTCAAAGTTGTCCATAGAAATGCCCGTCTAAATCAGAAATCTACAGCACAAAGGCAGTGGCCTTTCGGGACATAAAAATGAAATCAGACTTTACTCAGACGAATTGCCCTTGGTCACGGACATCTTGCTATCAGTCACTACAAAGATGTTTTCTCTCGTGCCATGGCTTGCCTGACTTGCTTCTTCTGCTGGATGGCTTCTGGTCGCTGGTCAGGATCGACAGCCAGCATGTCCTGGAGCAGTGTCCTTAGCTCCGTGCTTATGGCTCTATTTACTTTCAGGGGGATGTGGAACTGCAGCCAGGGGTTCTCATCCAGGGCCTCTCCAACAGGCCCTGACAGACATATGCTCCTGTATCGGAAACACACTTTAGTTCAATTCTAAAATATTTCTCATAGGACTGAAGGAACCTTTGCCTGTTAAGAGTTAACAATTAGGTCCTCAAGAACTGTTTTACGATTTTCTACACTCCTGGCTGGCCAAGGTCTCTTTAAGGTCTCTTAAGTGGAGGTGTAACTCATGTATCCTACATGTGATTTAGCAACATGAAAGGGAATAGCTTCTTATCGGATTATGGTCTTGGTTAACTGCCTAACTTTCTGACTTTCTTTATACCTTATATGTTAAGAAGCTTCTTCTGACCAATCAGAAATGTATGCTTTATGTATGAACATTTTGCTCATCAAAGTGAGTGAGAGTGAAGGTTAACAGAAATTAGCCACGGCAGTAAATGACAGCATATTTTTGGGTTCTTAAATGGTCTCTACCTGGCACACCTGCAGTGCAAACTGACACACACTGTTTAGAGAAACAGCTACTCTATTACTAATATTAATGAAACATTTCTTATTCTATGGAACAAAAACAAACAGTAAAACTAAAACACAGATCTCTTAGCTTCCTATTTCATGAACCAGATGACTGAATGACCAAGCCTAACTAGTAGCCAGAACCCCAGTTAACCCTCCGTAACACAAAGTTTAACCACACGACAGGAACTCTTTCAAACTGAGTGAAAATCATAAATGGATCCATAACTTTACATCAATTTACTATGTTGTGCCAATACCTGCATTAACATTTAGAACGAATGATGTCATAGAACAAGCATCACAC
The DNA here is from genome assembly GCF_040954835.1 of Lepisosteus oculatus. Taxonomy (NCBI): domain Eukaryota; kingdom Metazoa; phylum Chordata; class Actinopteri; order Semionotiformes; family Lepisosteidae; genus Lepisosteus; species Lepisosteus oculatus. The sequence continues at coordinate 1,585,129 of NW_027168053.1, read as the reverse complement.
CAGTTCCAGGTGTCTCCAAGGAGACAACAGAACTTCAGTTGTGTTTGCTAAAATACACACTTTGAAACATACTGTAACACTTAGTTAACATGTCTGGTTTAGTTGAAGAATCGGCTAAGGTAAGTTTCAGGGTTTAATGGTGGGATGGCACCTGTGCTTTTTTCCCCCAACCGCTAGAATATGATTCGCACCAAACCCAAAAGAAATACTGCACAGTTCAGGAACTTCATCAACCTAGCAACTGTAAAATAAGCTTACAAACAACTGAATTGAAATGCCAAAAAGTTCAGAGAAAGGCACAAACTATGTTTACTTGGGGTTTACAAAATTAAAGCTAACTAAAACTGTAATGATAAACAATCATGCTGCCAATGGACAGAGAAATATCATGTTTTTTGAATAATGTATTATTTGTTTCATAGGAACCCAGTATAAGGGAATCCCTTGCGATCCTGTCTGCAGAGATAAAGGTAAGTATTGTTTTCTCTTTAGCTCTGTCACTCCAAGAAATATAATGAACATAAATATATTTGCCAATCTTTTCATAGTAATCCAAACAACTCTGCGTGTATCTGACATTTGTAATATTTATCTACCGCAGTATAACTCTTCTGGCAAGGCGATTGGTATTGTACCTTGAAAGAAAACTGATTGGAAATGTCATGTACTCTATGGTTTCTATTGATGTCAAGTGGCAAATGTTGACTGGTGATGTTATGTGAATCTTAGGAAATGGTCATTTTTCAATCGAGTCTATGTTTCTCAGAATTTGAGACAGAGAGGTCAATCTCTGCAATCCGAGCTGAGGGCATTTCTTGGAATGGAAAGGTAAGAGCAATGTGTTCTTTGATATTCTCTTAAGATTCTTCGCCAGATTTAACGATGAAAAATGTAAATAATAATAACAAACATTATTTTATATAGTGCCTTGAAAGGTGGCTTCTTTACAGAATGACAAAACCAACTACAATAAATAATACACAAGATATGCATGATGACAATACACAGTTAGAGGAGACAGTAGATGGTCATTGTCAGTGTATTCTGAAGGTAGTTTTCCAATTTTTTGGAACGGGGTAAAAGAGGCCACCTCTACTAGAATCTTTGTCCTAACCAAAAATGTAACAAAGTATAATAATAATATTAAAAATAATAATAATAAACTTTATCTATAGAGCACCTTTCATACAAATAGTGCTTTGGTGCTTCAAAAACCAAGCATAAAAATAAAATATTAAAATTGAGAGATATACTTTCAGTTGTAAAGGAAAATACAGCAATACAGTAAAGCAACATACATGTCAATTAAATAAATAAAAATTAGGAAAGTCGTAATAAAATAAGAACAATTAAAGAGAACTAAAAAAAGAAACAGAAATAGAAAGAACAAAGAACCACTTTAACTAAAAGCAACATTTTCAAATGTTTTTTAAAACAATGTACCGAGCTTGACTGCCTAATAAAAAGTGGAAGTGAGTTTCATAATTTGGAAGCATAAAAACAAAAAGCAGCCTCTCCACTCTTTCTGCATTTCACATGTGGTATTTGCAGTAGGCCAGTATGTGCAGATCTCAGGTCACGTATAGGAACATATGAAGACAGACATTCAGTAAGGTACAGACGTGCTAGGTCGCTTAAAGCTTTAAAAACAAGTAAAAGAACTTTCAAATTTATCCTAGATAATACAGGTGACCAGTGAAGTTTTTTTCAAAACAGGAATGATATTCTCTTTCTTGTATTTGTTAGGATCTGTGCTACTGCATTTCGAACAAGTAGTAAGGGATTTATTGTTTTCTTGGGAAGCCCACAAAACAGAGCATTATAATCATATCCACATCAATGTGAGCAATGGAGAAGTCAAATTAACGTGTCTAAATATCATCTAGTTCTATCCCAGGGAAGAGGGCTGTTGCCTACACAGACGACAATACACAAAACGCTCAACTGTGCAAAACACGCATAAGGACATCAGTCAGGAGGAACAAGGTAAAGTGTTTTTTCTTCTTCACCATGGTCATGTAGTTTCACTCCAAGCACTGTCATATGAAATAACTGTGGAAACGACCTCCCCAACGTTTTGGGTTGTTGCATTTTGCTTCAATGAATTTTAACCTTTTCTTTTAGACATCAAGAGGAAGGACACATTCACCCTTGGTAGAGATTCAGTTGTTCTATGAGATGTCAAGGTGAGAATTAACCACTTCAGGGATAAGTCAATCCACATAACTGAAAAAGGGGCAATGAACAGGATATGGGGATTTTGCTAGTTATAAAGTACAATAATCATCATTACATGATCTAAGACTACTGAAGTATAAGCTGTGTCCCTGACTGATTAATTAGCAAATTCATCTTTGTAGAGTGCAGCTACTATCTATTCAGTGGCATTTCCTTAAAACAATTGTATTCCCACATTCTGAATATGGAGTGAGATCATGTAGAGAATGTTGGACTTGTAATAACTAATTGAAGGATAATAATAATCAACGAAAGTGCTTAAAAGTATCAACAAATGCCTTCAAAGTACTTGACACGTACTTTGCTTTCAAAAGTGAAACATAATTAATGCTTACGGAAGATTTCTCTTGACTTCTCAGGAGTATACTAACTCCAAGGACAAGTAACATCACAAACTATTATTTAAGTGCTGATGTTGGAGCTGCAATACTACTACCAAGACAAAAAATGATACAGGTAACACTGCTTTCAGATTTCTAAGAATTGCTAAAATAGTATGTTTACAGAGCATTCAGAGTTGAGAATATGACAAGTTCCTACCATCTCAAACACTGCCAATCTAGAACAAAAAGAAAGTACTTGAACGCCTGCAGTAATCGAACACAAACCAGAACATATCAGTGCATGACAAGGAAATGTAGTCACAAAATGATTCTACCCTTTCAAGTCCCAAAAAGGACCGAGGAACTTACCGGAGGCGATACCTGGATTTCAAACAGAGTACAATGTAGCCACTGTAGGGGAGAAGATCACAGAGAGCTCTTCTCAGATTGCTCAGAGTCAGCCCCAGCACCCTGTCCTGACTGAAGCAGACAAAGTGGTCAAACAGGTAGGTAGAAATGAGTAAGGAACAGAGAGTATGGTTATTGTTGCATTGTTTTGTTCGTCTGTCAAAGAAAAGAGTGCTTCTGACTTTTGTCAATGTTCATCTTTATTTTAGGAGAAGAACAAACGGTGGTATCACACTTTGCTCAAGTGTATGATACCATGTGTGTACAGCAGACATCACCAAAGGAACAGGAGACACCTGAGTAGAGAACAAGAATATGAAAAGACTGATGAAAAAAAGCACCAGGAGAAATCCATTGAATATGCACAATCTCGTCCAGTATTTCAATGAAAAGTTTCAGTGTTGTTTTTAGTGTCGTCGTATTGCATACATTTAAAACAATGTGTCTTGTTTAATGAACAATTTGATTTACTTTAGTAAAAAGTGTTGTTTACTGTAGTCCTAGCATGGATGCAATTGTTAGAAAAAACTTGAATGAAAAACTGAATGTTTCATACAATATGGGTTTGTGTTAACCCACACACCTAAGTGAAATGTTTGATTACGTTTACAAGACATAACACATAGTTCAGTTGAGTGTGAAAGGGAACAACAGAGAAAGTCACAAACAAAACATTTGTGAAGGACTTGATGAATGTTTTTTCTTTAGAAATGACAAAAAATAAAGAATTTTTCAACAAGATGTCTTTCTATAGCGAGTTTCATTTGAGATAGTCTTTTCTTAGAAGTGCAAGAGTGGTATTCCCTACAACTTATTCCCCAATTTGATCATTCTCAGAAATTAGGAGACGGAAACCACACCTACTGTAATATTAGACCTTGTAACAAGGCAACTAGGTTTCAATGGCTTAAAAGGTGCAGAAAGAGGCTCATGTATAATGACCTCCAGTGTCCCACAGGTTTCCCAAATCATTTCTTAGAGTATGGAAAAAGAGGAAATAAAGTGTCTAAAGAAAGCGTATACCCCCTTGAACTTTGTTCAGTTTGTTGCGCCAGTGCCAAAGTTTAATGCAATTAAATGAGGACCTCTTTCTCACACCACATATGTTATACTTTCAATGGGAAAAAAGGAAATATTACAATTGTATACATTTTCACCCACATGTTAATATTTGGTAGAAGCCCTTTTCACAGCAATTTCAGCTGTGAGTCTGTTGGTAATGGGCTCCACCACCTCTGCACCAACAAGATTTGATAATATTTGAGAATTTCAGAAGTTTGTCTGGTTTAGCTGAAGAATCAGCTAAGGTAAGTTTCAGGAAGAGCATCTGATTTCTTTCAATAAAGCAGAACAGAGAAAAAACACACAATACAAAATCATGAGAATTTGTATCCATATGACACTTTGACTCGAATACTTTTATCAGACCTACACAGAGTATATACTGTACACACTTTTTCAGCCCAGGTTTATACATTTGGAACTGCCATTTGTAGGTCTTTTTGTGTCTTAGCTCAACACTGTGAAACCTGTAGTTACAAACATGGAGGATGAAGACATGAAGACATATATTGTACCTCTGACCGGCCTACCTTCCAAGAGGTGAAAGATGAAACTTTTCCTTTATCGTCAACTCAGTGAATGTCTTTAAACTTTCGAAAACTGTAACAAAGAATAAGTTAAAAAACTTATTTTCATTGGACCCACAGAAAAGTCAAAGTTGTCCATAGAAATGCCCGTCTAAATCAGAAATCTACAGCACAAAGGCAGTGGCATTTCGGGACATAAAAATGAAATCAGACTTTACTCAGACGAATTGCCCTTGGTCACGGACATCTTGCTATCAGTCACTACAAAGATGTTTTCTCTCGTGCCATGGCTTGCCTGACTTGCTTCTTCTGCTGGATGGCTTCTGGTCGCTGGTCAGGAACGACAGCCAGCATGTCCTGGAGCAGTGTCCTTAGCTCCGTGCTTATGGCTCTATTTACTTTCAGGGGGATGTGGAACTGCAGACAGGGGTTCTCATCCAGGGCCTCTCCAACAGGCCCTGACAGACATATGCTCCTCTATCGGAAACACACTTTAGTTCAATTCCAAAATATTTCTCATAGGACTGAAGGAACCTTTGCCTGTTAAGAGTTAACAATTAGGTCTTCAAGAACTGTTTTATGGTTTTCTACACTCCTGGCTGGCCAAGGTCTCTTTAAGGTCTCTTAAGTGGAGGTGTAACTCATGTATCCTACATGTGATTTAGCAACATGAAAGGGAATAGCTTCTTATCGGATTATGGTCTTGGTTAACTGCCTAAGGCTGACCTAAGTGCCTAACTTTCTGACTTTCTTTATACCTTATATGTTAAGAAGCTTCTTCTGACCAATCAGAAATGTATGCTTTATGTATGAACATTTTGCTCATCAAAGTGAGTGAGAGACAAGGTTAACAGAAATTAGCCACGGCAGTAAATGACAGCATATTTTTGGGTTCTTAAATGGTCTCTACCTGGCACACCTGCAGTGCAAACTGACACACACTGTTTAGAGAAACAGCTACTCTATTACTAATATTAATGAAACATTTCTTATTCTATGGAACAAAAACAAACAGTAAAACTAAAACACAGATCTCTTAGCTTCCTATTTCATGAACCAGATGACTGAATGACTGAATGAATAAGGTAAGTTTCAGGGTTTAATGGTGGGATGGCACCTGTGCTTTTTTCCCCCAACCGCTAGAATATGATTCGCACCAAACCCAAAAGAAATACTGCACAGTTCAGGAACTTCATCAACCTAGCAACTGTAAAATAAGCTTACAAACAACTGAATTGAAATGCCAAAAAGTTCAGAGAAAGGCACAAACTATGTTTACTTGGGGTTTACAAAATTAAAGCTAACTAAAACTGTAATGATAAACAATCATGCTGCCAATGGACAGAGAAATATCATGTTTTTTGAATAATGTATTATTTGTTACATAGAAACCCAGTATAAGGGAATCCCTTGCGATCCTGTCTGCAGAGATAAAGGTAAGTATTGTTTTCTCTTTAGCTCTGTCACTCCAAGAAATATAATGAACATAAATATATTTGCCAATCTTTTCATAGTAATCCAAACAACTCTGCATGTATCTGACATTTGTAATATTTATCTACCGCAGTATAACTCTTCTGGCAAGGCGATTGGTATTGTACCTTGAAAGAAAACTGATTGGAAATGTCATGTACTCTATGGTTTCTATTGATGTCAAGTGGCAAATGTTGACTGGTGATGTTATGTGAATCTTAGGAAATGGTCATTTTTCAATCGAGTCTATGTTTCTCAGAATTTGAGACAGAGAGGTCAATCTCTGCAATCCGAGCTGAGGGCATTTCTTGGAATGGAAAGGTAAGAGCAACGTGTTCTTTGTTATTCTCTTAAGACTCTTCACCAGATTTTACGATGAAAAATGTAAATAATAATAACAAACATTATTTTATATAGTGCCTTGAAAGGTGGCTTCTTTACAGAATGACAAAACCAACTACAATAAATAATACACAAGATATGCATGATGACAATACACAGTTAGAGGAGACAGTAGATGGTCATTGTCAGTGTATTCTGAAGGTAGTTTTCCAATTTTTTGGAATGGGGTAAAAGAGGCCACCTCTACTAGAATCTTTGTCCTAACCAAAAATGTAACAAACTATAATAATAATATTAAAAATAATAATGATAAACTTTATCTATAGAGCACCTTTCATACAAATAGTGCTTTGGTGCTTTAAAAACCAAGCGTAAAAATAAAATATTAAAATTGAGAGATATACTTTCAGTTGTAAAGGAAAATACAGCAATACAGTAAAGCAACATACATGTCAACTAAATAAATAAAAATTAGGAAAGTCGTAATAAAATAAGAACAATTAAAGAGAACTAAAAAAAGAAACAGAAATAGAAAGAACAAAGAACCACTTTAACTAAAAGCAACATTTTCAAATGTTTTTTAAAACAATGTACCGAGCTTGACTGCCTAATAAAAAGTGGAAGTGAGTTTCATAATTTGGAAGCATAAAAACAAAAAGCAGCCTCTCCACTCTTTCTGCATTTCACATGTGGTATTTGCAGTAGGCCAGTATGTGCAGATCTCAGGTCACGTATAGGAACATATGAAGACAGACATTCAGTAAGGTACAGACGTGCTAGGTCGCTTAAAGCTTTAAAAACAAGTAAAAGAACTTTCAAATTTATCCTAGATAATACAGGTGACCAGTGAAGTTTTTTCAAAACAGGAATGATATTCTCTTTCTTGTATTTGTTAGGATCTGTGCTACTGCATTTCGAACAAGTAGTAAGGGATTTATTGTTTTCTTGGGAAGCCCACAAAACAGAGCATTATAATCATATCCACATTGGTCTTGTCAAGTCTGGTGTCCCTCAGGGCTCAATACTGGGCCCCTTGCTCTTCAGCATTTACATGTTCCCACTTGGTCAGCTTTTAAGATCACATGGCCTCAGCTTTCATTTTTACGCTGACGATACTCAAATATACATCCATACCAAACCCGACACTGATGTGGCTGTCTCTATTCTATCTAATTGCATCTCTGACATAAAAATTTGGATGACTCAAAACTTCCTTCATCTTAACTGTGACAAGACTGAAGTCATGCTTATTTGTACCCCCCATCAACTTCGTAAAGCCAGTCCTGTAACCCTGTCTGTAGATGGCTCTGTACTTGAGCTCCAATCAAAATTGAAAAACCTTGGGGTTATATTCGATTCTGGCTTAACATTCGACCCACATGTACAGCATACTGTCAAAACATCTTTTTTTCACCTTAGAAATATCGCAAGACTACGCCCTATGCTATCATTAACTGTGGCTGAAAAGCTGATCAACATATTTGTATTCTCTCGAATTGACTACTGCAATGCTCTGCTCCCTGGGGTATCTAAATCTACTCTGAACAAGCTGCAGTATGTCCAAAATTCAGCAGCCAGAATCCTGACCAGATCTAGTGCAAGTGTTCACATTACTCCTATCCTGGAGTCCTTGCACTGGCTTCCGGTCAAATTCCGCGTAGACTTTAAAATCCTCATGCTCACCTACAAGGCTTTACATGGCTTGGCACCTCAATACCTGTCTGAACTTTTATCGCCCTACTCCCCACCTCGCAACCTCCTCTCTTCAAATTCTGCCCTCCTTACTGTCCCCCAAGCCAGTCTACATTGTATGGGCGACAGGGCCTTCTCCTGCTATGCCCCCAAGCTCTGGAACTCCTTGCCCAAGGATATTAGAGAGTCACCTTCTCTAAACTCCTTCAAATCCAGACTCAAAACCCTCCTTTTCAGAAAAGCCTTTACTTAACTGCTTCCATTCTTCACCCCTCTGCTCTTCTTAATACCATCTTCCACGGTCTCCTCTATTGTTATTGTTGTATTATTGTAATTATAATTGTGTCCGGTCTTGTGAAATTTTCTTATTTATTGTTGTAGTCTTCTTATTTATTGTTATTGTCATCCTGTAAAGCGCTTTGAGAAGCCACCTTTAAAGGCGCTATATAAAATAAAGTTTATTATTATTATTATTATTATTATCATCAATGTGAGCAATGGAGAAGTCAAATTAACGTGTCTAAATATCATCTAGTTCTATCCCAGGGAAGAGGGCTGTTGCCTACACAGACGACAAGACACAAAACGCTCAACTGTGCAAAACACGCATAAGGACATCAGTCAGGAGGAACAAGGTAAAGTGTTTTTTCTTCTTCACCATGGTCATGTAGTTTCACTCCAAGCACTGTCATATAAAATAACTGTGGAAACGACCTCCCCAACATTTTGGGTTGTTGCATTTTGCTTCAATGAATTTTAACCTTTTCTTTTAGACATTAAGAGGAAGGACACATTCACCCTTGGTAGAGATTCAGTTGTTCTATGAGATGTCAAGGTGAGAATTAACCACTTCAGGGATAAGTCAATCCACATAACTGAAAAAGGGGCAATGAACAGGATATGGGGATTTTGCTACTTATAAAGTACAATAATCATCATTACATGATCTAAGACTACTGAAGTATAAGCTGTGTCCCTGACTGATTAATTAGCAAATTCATCTTTGTAGAGTGCAGCTACTATCTATTCAGTGGCATTTCCTTAAAACAACTGTATTCCCACATTCTGAATATGGAGTGAGATCATGTAGAGAATGTTGGACTTGTAATAACTAATTGAAGGATAATAATAATCAACAAAAGTGCTTAAAAGTATCAACAAATGCCTTCAAAGTACTTTCAAAAGTGAAACATAATTAATGCTTACGTAAGATTTCTCTTGACTTCTCAGGAGTATACTAACTCCAAGGACAAGTAACATCACAAACCATTATTTAAGTGCTGATGTTGGAGCTGCAATACTACTACCAAGACAAAAAATGATACAGGTAACACTGCTTTCAGATTTCTAAGAATTGCTAAAATAGTATGTTTACAGAGCATTCAGAGTTGAGAATATGACAAGTTCCTACCATCTCAAACACTGCCAATCTAGAACAAAAAGAAAGTACTTGAACGCCTGCAGTAATCGAACACAAACCAGAACATATCAGTGCATGACAAGGAAATGTAGTCACAAAACGATTCTACCCTTTCAAGTCCCAAAAAGGACCGAGGAACTTATCGGAGGCGATACCTGGATTTCAAACAGAGTACAATGTAGCCACTGTAGGGGAGAAGATCACAGAGAGCTCTTCTCAGATTGCTCAGAGTCAGCCCCAAAACCCTGTCCTGACTGAAGCAGACAAAGTGGTCAAACAGGTAGGTAGAAATGAGTAAGGAACAGAGAGTATGGTTATTCTTGCATTGTTTTGTTCGTCTGTCAAAGAAAAGAGTGCTTCTGACTTTTGTCAATGTTCATCTTTATTTTAGGAGAAGAACAAACGGTGGTATCACACTTTGCTCAAGTGTATGATACCATGTGTGTACAGCAGACATCACCAAAGGAACAGGAGACACCTGAGTAGAGAACAAGAATATGAAAAGACTGATGAAAAAAAGCACCAGGAGAAATCCATTGAATACGCACAATCTCGTCCAGTATTTCAATGAAAAGTTTCAGTGTTGTTTTTAGTGTCGTCGTATTGCATACATTTAAAACAATGTGTCTTGTTTAATGAACAATTTGATTTACTTTAGTAAAAAGTGTTGTTTACTGTAGTCCTAGCATGGATGCAATTGTTAGAAAAAACTTGAATGAAAAACTGAATGTTTCATACAATATGGGTTTGTGTTAACCCACACACCTAAGTGAAATGTTTGATTACGTTTACAAGACATAACACATAGTTCAGTTGAGTGTGAAAGGGAACAACAGAGAAAGTCACAAACAAAACATTTGTGAAGGACTTGATGAATGTATTTTCTTTAGAAATTACAAAAAATAAATAATTTTTCAACAAGATGTCTTTCTATAACGAGTTTCATTTGAGATAGTCTTTTCTTGGAAGTGCAAGAGTGGTATTCCCTACAACTTATTCCCCAATTTGATCATTCTCAGAAATTAGGAGACGGAAACCACACCTACTGTAATATTAGACCTTGTAACAAGGCAACTAGGTTTCAATGGCTTAAAAGGTGCAGAAAGAGGCTCATGTATAATGACCTCCAGTGTCCCACAGGTTTCCCAAATCATTTCTTAGAGTATGGAAAAAGAGGAAATAAAGTGTCTACAGAAAGCGTATACCCACTTGAACTTTGTTCAGTTTGTTGCGCCAGTGCCAGAGTTTCATGCAATTAAATGAGGACCTCTTTCTCACACCACATATGTTATACTTTCAATGGGAAAAAAGGAAATATTACAATTGTATACATTTTAAAGCCATGTGTTCATATTTGGTAGAAGCCCTAACAACACCTTAAAAACACCTAACAACGGGTGCAGGACCGAATTAGGGCAGTACCCACTATTGATAAACATACAGAAAACAATATTAAAGTACTGGCTTTAATATTAGCCAGACACAGCTGGATGAGCTCCACCAGTCAGGACAGGCTAATAAGATACACTCCACAGACATTCACAACAGTGACATATCATAAACACTTGAATTACTTATCTAGTCTCTCGAAACAAAATTTTGAGAAAAAACACATTGCCCAACGTTAGAAAGCACCTTGCATTACATTGCTTGAAAAACAATTTTATTTCGAAGGAATTATGGATCGGGAATTCTTCGAGGAAGTCGGGGTCACACAGCATGCCGCCCCATATATCAGGGAGCACATTGGATCAAGACACAGTCTCTTTCAAGACAACGATCCGAAACACACAGCAGCAAGGGCGAGGCTTATAGCAGAACGAGTGAACTGGGTGAAAACTCCAGCCAAATCTCCAGATTTAAATCCAATAGGGATGGTATGGCATTAGCTGAAAGACTATGTTTGGAAAACTCCTAAACCCAGCACAAAGCAAGAACTGATACTGATACAATGTCTGTTGATACTGATACTGTATGAGTAGGGCTGTTTCACCACTCCTTTTTTTTTGTTGCATACAGCAGTACTTCTTATGGTAGTACTTAAGTACAGTACAGTAGGTACTTACATTAGTACTTCTCACGTTAAAAACGTTAGGTGTTAGCATAAACTATTAGTAAATAAAAAATATTAAACTTAGCACTGTAATAAATTATGCTAATATTAAATTCGATTCTGCTCTGAGAATGTAGGGGGAAGGAAAAATGCCAGTGGTCTTTCCACTGATGAACTTGTGCCTGATGAACACCACTGCGTCACACCACACAGCTGCGAGTGCACCTCACTGTGCCCGGCCACCACTGCATCACATAACTGCCAGCGCACCTCACCGTACCAGGCCACAACTGCGTCACACAGCTGCAAGCACACCTCACCGTGCCAGGCCACCACTGCGTCACACAGCTGCAAGCACACCTCACCGTGCCAGGCCACCACGGCGTCACAACACACAGCTGCCAGCGCACCTCACCGTGCCAGGCCACCACTGCGTCACACAGCTGCCAGCGCACCTCACCATGCCAGGCCACCACTGCGTCACACCACACAGCTGCCAGCGCACCTCAAAGTACCCGGCCACCAGTGCGTCCCACCACACAGCTGCCAGCGCAGATCACCATGCCAGGCCAGCACTAAGTCACACCATACAGCTGCCAGCACACCTCACCGTGCCAGGCCACCACTGCGTCACACAGCTGAAAGCGCATCTCACCGTGCCAAGCCACAACTGCGTCACACAGCTGCCAGCGCAACTCACTGAACCCTGCCACAGCTGCGTCACACATCTACCAGCGCACCTCACCATGCCCAGCCACCACTGCATCACACAGCTGCAAGCGCACCTCAAAGTTCCCGGCCACTACTGAATCACACCACACAGGTGGCAGCGCACCGTACCAGACCACCACTGCGTCACACAGGTGCCAGTGCACCTCACCGTGCCAAGCCACCACTGCGTCACACAGCTGCCAGCACTCCTCACCGTACCAGGCCACAACTGCGTCACACAGCTCCCAGCACACCTCACCGAGCACGGCCACAGCTGCATCACGCAGCTACCAGCGCACCTCACCGTATTCTGCCACAGCTGCGTCACACAGCTGCCAGCACACCTCACCGTGCCCGGCCACCACTTCATCATACAACTGCCAGCACACCTGACCCTGCCAGGCCACCACTGCGTCACACAGCTGCCAGCACACCTCACAGTGCCAGGCCACCACTGCGTCAAACCACAAAGGTGCCAGTGCACCTCACTGTGCCTAGCAGCCACTGCATCACACAGCTGAAAGCACAACTCACCGTGCCAGGACACCACTGTGTCACACCACACAGCTGCCAGTGCACCTCACCGTGCCAGGCCACCACTGCGTCACACCACACAGCTGCCAGCACACCTCACCATGCCAGGCACCCAAAGAGTCACACCACACATCTGCCAGCACACCTCACCGTGCCGGGCCACCGCTGCTTCACACCACACAGCTGCCAGTGCACCTCAGCGTGCCAGGCCGCCACTGAGTCACACCACACAGCCACCAGCGCACCTCACCGTGCCAGGCCACCACTACGTCAAACCACACAGCCGCCAGTGCACCTCAAAGTGCCCAGCCACCACTGCGTCACACAGCTGCCAGCGCACCTCACCATAACAGGCCACCACTACGTCAAACCACACAGCCGCCAGTGCACCTCACCGTGCCAGGCCAGCACTGAGTCACGCCACACAGCCACCAGCGCACCTAACCGTGCCAGACCACCACTGCGTCACACATCTGCCAACGCACCTCACCGTGCCAAGCCTCCACTACGTCAAACCACACAGCCGCCAGCGCACCTCACTGTGCCAGGCCACCACTGCATCACACAGCTGCCAGCACACCTCACCGTACCAGGCCACAACTGTGTCACACAGATGCCAGCACACCTCACCGTGCCAGGCCACCACTGCGTCACACAGCTGCCAGCGCACCTCACCGTGCCAGGCCACCACTGCGTCACTGCACACAGCCGCCAGCGCACATCACTGTGCCAGGCCACCACTGCGTCACACAGCTGAAATCGCACTTCACCGTGCCAAGCCACAACTGCGTCACACAGCTGCCAGTAGACCTCACCGTGCCCGGCCACCACTGCATCACACAGCTGCCAGCGCACCTCACCATACCAGGCCACCACTACGTCAAACCATACAGGTGCCAGTGCACCTCACTGTGCCCAGCAGCCACTGCATCACACAGCTGAAAGCACAACTCACCGTGCCAGGACACCACTGTGTCACACCACACAGCTGCCAGTGCACCTCACCATGCCAGGCCACCACTGCGTCACACCACACAGCTACCAGTGCACCTCAGCGTGTCAGGCCGCCACTGCATCACACCACACAGCCACCAGCGCACCTCACCGTGCCAGGCCACCACTGTGTCACACCACACAGATGCCAGTGCACCTCACCGTGCAAGGCCACCACTGCATCACACACCTGCCAGAACACCTGAGCGTGCAAGGCCACCACTGCGTCACACAGCTGCCAGGACACGTCACCGTGCCAGGCCACCACTGCGTCACACCACACAGCTGCCAGAGCACCTCACCGTACCAGGCCACCACTGCGTCAGACCACACACAGCTGAAAGCGCACCTCACCGTTCCAAGCCACCACGGCGTCACAACACACAGCTGCCAGCGCACCTCACCATGCCAGGCCACCACTGCGTCACACAGCTGCCAGCGCACCTCACCGTGCCAGGCCACCACTGCGTCACACAGCTGCCAGCGCACCTCACCGTGCCAGGCCACCACTGCGTCACAGAGCTGCCAGCACAGCTCACAGTGCCAGGCCACCACTGAGTCAAACCACACAGGTGCCAGTGCACCTCGCTGTGCCTAGCAGCCACTGCATCACACAGCTGAAAGCACAACTCACCGTGCCAGGACACCACTGTGTCACACCACACAGCTGCCAGTGCACCTCAACATGCCAGGCACACACAGAGTCACACCACACATCTGCCAGCACACCTCACCGTGCCGGGCCACCACTGCGTCACACCACACAGCTGCCAGTGCACCTCAGCGTGCCAGGCCGCCACTGAGTCAAACCACACAGCCACCAGCGCACCTCACTGTGTCAGGCCACCACTGCATCACACCACACTGCCACCAGCGCACCTCACCGTGCCAGGCCACCATTGAGTCACGCCACACAGCCACCAGCGCACCTCACCGTGCAAGGCCACCACTGCGTCACACATCTGCCAACGCACCTCACTGAACCCTGCCACAGCTGCGTCACACATCTACCACCGCACCTCACCATGCCCAGCCACCACTGCATCACACAGCTGCAAGCGCACCTCAAAGTTCCCGGCCACTACTGAATCACACCACACAGGTGGCAGCGCACCGTACCAGACCACCACTGCGTCACACAGGTGCCAGCACACCTCACCGAGCACGGCCACAGCTGCATCACACAGCTGCCAGCGCACCTCACCGTATTCTGCCACAGCTGCGTCACACAGCTGCCAGCGCACCTCACCGTGCCAGGCCACCACTACGTCACACATCTGCCAACTCACCTCACCGTGCCCAGCCACCACTGCGTCACACAGCTGCCAGCACACCTCACCGTGCCCGGCCACCACTTCATCATACACCTGCCAGTACACCTGACCGTGCAAGGCTACAACTGCGTCACACAGCTGCCAGTAGACCTCACCGTGCCCGGCCACCACTGCATCACACAGCTGCCAGCGCACCTCACCATACCAGGCCACCACTACGTCAAACCACACAGGTCCCAGTGCACCTCACTGTGCCCAGCAGCCACTGCATCACACAGCTGAAAGCACAACTCATCGTGCCAGGACACCACTGTGTCACACCACACAGCTGCCAGTCCACCTCACAGTGCCAGGCCACCACTGCGTCACACCACACAGCTGCCAGTGCACCTCAGCATGTCAGGCCGCCACTGCGTCACACCACACAGCCGCCAGCGCACCTCACCGTGCCAGGCCACCACTGTGCCACACCACACAGATGCCAGTGCACCTCACCGTGCCAGGCCAGCACTGAGTCACACCACACAGCTGCCAGCGCACCTCAACATGCCAGGCCACCACTGTGTCACACCACACAGCTGCCAGCGCACCTCACCATGCCAGGCCACCACTGTGTCACACCACACAGCTGCCAGCGTACCTCACCATGCCAGGCCAGCACTGAGTCACACCACACAGCTGCCAGCGCACCTCACCATGCCAGGCCACCACTGTGTCACACCACACAGCTGCCAGTGCACCTCACCGTGCAAGACCACCACTGCATCACACACCTGCCAGAACACCTCACCGTGCAAGACCAGCACTGCATCACACACCTGCCAGAACACCTGAGCGTGCAAGGCCACCACTGCGTCACACAGCTGCCAGAACACCTCACCGTGCCAGGCCACCACTGCGTCACACCACACAGCTGCCTGCGCACCTCACCGTGCCAGGCCACCACTGCGTCAGACCACACACAGCTGAAAGCGCACCTCACCGTGCCAAAGCTACCACTGCGTCAAACAGCTGCCAGCACACCTCACCGTGCCAGGCCACCACTGCGTCAGACCACACACAGCTGAAAGCCCACCTCAACGTGCCAGGCCACCACTGCATCCCACAGCTGCCAGCAAACCTCATGCCTTGTTATGTGAAACTTTAATTCTCTTTTTAGGAGAATTACAATTCGTGAACCACAATTCACGCTCAACCACATCACAGATCTACTACACACACCTCAGGATGGTGACGTCACTGCCTTTCATATGGAAACATTTTGACACCGCGCTCAACAATCTTAGGAAGATCACAAAACAAGCCTGCTAGCCTGGATTTTACCTAAAAAAATCACGCCCGAGAAAGTGAAGTACTGTAGCATTAACTAGCAAAGGTGTATTGCAGACATAGGCATAGTACGTAATACAGGCTTTATGAACTCTAATAATATTGTTTCGGCTGTGAATCCTTCTTCAGCTGTGAGGGTCTTCAGCTCATAATGAAACACTTGGAGTTTGCAATGTACGGCGCTCTGAACGAGTTCAACTTTAATGCAGGAAAAATGGATTTCCCAGAAGCTATACTGATTCTTATGGAAGCCCGTTTCCGCCAGGGAGTAGAAAAAATGCGCCCTGGTATTCTCTGGGATGCAGTGCAGTTAAAACTGTTCACTGTTACTGACCATACTGCCTGCCTGCGGGCACTTTTCCTTTCCCTGGGGGAGGGTGGACTGTCTTTCATTAGAAGGTTAGCCTATTCTACTCGGAGAATATAGAGGGGGTGGAAAGTGCCCGCGGTCATTTAATTAGTATTACAATTCGCACTGATTCCCCTGCGAAGATATGGACATAAGAATATTCGTGCGTGGTCAAAAAATGCCATAAAAACGACAAAATGAAGGCTGTGAAAACATTCACAATGTGCTGTGTACACAAAGCACGTGTTCTCACAACTCGAGGAGGTTTCGTGAAAACTTTATATCGTCACACAAAATAAAGTTTTTTTGTTTACAAAGACGATTACAAAGAATGTGGACCAGGGTAATACTTTGAGTTTACAGCTTGTCCAAGGTCATTCATTATTAATACTATTAGGGATATCTTCGGTAAAGACTGACAGCAGGAACATTCCTGTTCTTTACTCAGCAGCTTACTAAAAACAGGGTGTTCAAAACGTTTTTTTTTACCCAGAAAAGTGACACAGCTTCGCGTTGTGAATCTGTTATTCCGTATTTACAAAGAAAGTGGAATACAGTAATACTACCTGCTATATAGATACATATTTTTAGATATTCAGATCCTTAAATTAATATCATTATTCATTTCTTTAGATACGTGATTCCATACTATATTCCCTATTACAAAACCAATAAATCCAGTCCTGAAATCTGATTGGCTGACACACATTCGAAGAACATACTGTAACACTTAGTTAACATGTCTGGTTTAGTTGAAGAATCGGCTAAGGTAAGTTTCAGGGTTTAATGGTGGGATGGCACCTGTGCTTTTTCCCCCCAACCGTTAGAATATGATTTGCACAAAACCCAAAAGAAATACTGCACAATTCAAGAACCTAGCAACTGTAAAATAAGCTTAAAAACAACTGAACTGAAATGCAAAAAAGTTCAGAGAAAGGCACAAAATATGTTTACTTGGGGTTTAAAAAATTAAAACTAACTAAAACATTCCAAACAGAAGCCGGCCTACCTTCTTTTCTTTGTACCTGATAAAGATGAGGATGGCTTTAAAGATACAGCTAAACTTTTGCAGAACCATTCAAGCGCATTGTTACTGTTTGCTGTAGAAGCCAAAAATATGAGAATCTCAAAATCTAAAAATCTCATGGCGTCAGAATGTACAACTTTAAAAAAATAAATAATAATAATAAACATTAATTTATATAGCGCCTTGAAAGGTGGGGTCTTAATAGAATGACAAAACCAACAACGATAAATAATACACAAGATATGCATGCTGACAATACACAGTTAGAGGAGACAGTAGATGGCGGTAATAAACACAGTGAGAGCAGAAGGATAAAGAACAGGGGTGAGTTTCCCGAAAACAACTAATCTTAGAGACTTTCAAGTAACTTTACGATGTACGTATGTACGTATGTAAACAATCGATTGACAATTCTTTCATTATATGGTGTCGGTTTTGGTCCTTCAGTGGGATGAAATAAAGTTGTGAAAAGGAATATGAAGTAAACTTGACATCATAGTTTAAGCAAAAGCATATAGATAGGCACAAAAAGGGACCTTATTGTTTCTAAGAGCAAAGAAAAGAAATGACTGACATGCCGTAAAAGAAAACCAAGATTAACTGCGTGGACAGTGTATGCGTCCCGCACGACGTCCTTGATTTAAAGCAATATTTTTTGGCGCGCTGCCATAGTTAAGAATCAATATTTCATGAGAAAAAACTGTTATTTAGAGTTATTGGGTGTACTGGAACTCAATGGAAACATTAACTACTAAGCTTGGCATGTGTCACTCAACACATACAGGACCTATAATCAAATTTAAAAACAAGTAGATCTAAGCTTTACCGTCAACAATCACGACAGAACATCAAACGGTGTTGAACTACGCGGTATCGACCGCGGGTTTGGGTACGGAATGGAGCAGGCGTGGGACTCAGGAATGGGGCTGAACAACACATTTATTAACTCGAATCGGGAAAGGTACACACACAGCGTCAGAATGTACAACTTTAAAAAAATAAATAATAATAATAAACATTAATTTATATAGCGCCTTGAAAGGTGGGGTCTTAATAGAATGACAAAACCAACAACGATAAATAATACACAAGATATGCATGCTGACAATACACAGTTAGAGGAGACAGTAGATGGCGGTAATAAACACAGTGAGAGCAGAAGGATAAAGAACAGGGGTGAGTTTCCCGAAAACAACTAATCTTAGAGACTTTCAAGTAACTTTACGATGTACGTATGTACGTATGTAAACAATCGATTGACAATTCTTTCATTATATGGTGTCGGTTTTGGTCCTTCAGTGGGATGAAATAAAGTTGTGAAAAGGAATATGAAGTAAACTTGACATCATAGTTTAAGCAAAAGCATATAGATAGGCACAAAAAGGGACCTTATTGTTTCTAAGAGCAAAGAAAAGAAATGACTGACATGCCGTAAAAGAAAACCAAGATTAACTGCGTGGACAGTGTATGCGTCCCGCACGACGTCCTTGATTTAAAGCAATATTTTTTGGCGCGCTGCCATAGTTAAGAATCAATATTTCATGAGAAAAAACTGTTATTTAGAGTTATTGGGTGTACTGGAACTCAATGGAAACATTAACTACTAAGCTTGGCATGTGTCACTCAACACATACAGGACCTATAATCAAATTTAAAAACAAGTAGATCTAAGCTTTACCGTCAACAATCACGACAGAACATCAAACGGTGTTGAACTACGCGGTATCGACCGCGGGTTTGGGTACGGAATGGAGCAGGCGTGGGACTCAGGAATGGGGCTGAACAACACATTTATTAACTCGAATCGGGAAAGGTACACACACAGGGACAGGGGTTACAGCGCTGCACCTTCACTAACACACACACACACCTGAAGGGAAGAGACTGTATCCCAGCCTCCGTCCCGCTATACAGTCCGGTAGAACCCAGGTGCTGTTCTCAGCCCGCCTTGCGTGCGCATGACTAAAGCGCCCTGCGTGGCGCTACATTATAAATACATGTTAGGCCCAATGATTTCACTAAAATAATGCATTGCTGCACTTCATACTGAAAATAATATCATCTAGTCAAGTATAAAAATGAATATGAAATATACCCAAGATGACTCATAAATTCATCACTGTATAAATGTTCTTTTTCGAATTTCCTCTGACACAGTACAACACAATATCAAAGTCCTTCATATAAACTCTTAGTGTCCTGTATTCCCAGAGGATGCCCCTGCCGTGAAGTGACTGTGCTCTGTCTGGCGATCTCTGGCGCTCAGGGTGGGCAGGAGGAGGCCAGTTTAAGAAGCACTTAGTGATGAACGAGCGAGTCGGGGAGCACGTAGATGACGAAGGATTTAATGTGCTACTTCAGTTACGATGGGTTTTGGGAAACACTCGTCAATTAACGATCGAGCTTAAGAGCGAGTTTACGATGTTCTTAGCGCTACGATGCTTTCGGGAAACAGAATCATAATATCTAGAAGGATTACCATATATAAAAATAGAAAGAATGATATATGATATATACAAGTAATTATATAATATCATATATTATTAACACCATACCCACCATCTATGTACATTCACATGACCACACATATCAGATCAATATCAAATCAATCACAATGATTAGAATGCGCGCAGAAATCGCCCCTTTCTCTTCCCATCTTTCAGCACATTATACGTCCTCTCCACGATACAAGCCGATATCCGTTATCTTACTCTACAATGCACCTTTTCCCGTGTTGTACGTTAACATTTGGTTCATAAAATCGACACACCTGAAATACTAAATAAGAAAGAAAACAATTATAAACACAACGGATGACAGAGCCTCTAGAACAGAAAACCCGTTGGCGTCACACACGCTGAATGTCTCTCTCTCTCCTGCTCAGCAAAACACAACATGTGGGTCAACACCGTGTGAGGCATTAAACATCACCTTCGTGCATTACCGCGATTCATCTGGCACACAACTGTACTACTACAGAAATAATATATATAATGTCGCCACACGAATCTGTAATGAAAATAAAATTAAAAATGCCGCTGGCGTCTCACCCGACTGGCGGCCACAGCGCGTCTGAGGGCTCCCCAGAGAAACAAGCCGCCTGTGACCCCAGGGGCACCTTCACTGGCGCCCCGCCACCAACAAACCCCAAGGGCTGTCGCAAAGCCAACTCCATACAGAAAAACGGAACTCATCTGGGGGAAGTTCACAAAATAAAATAATAAAATAAAAGATGACATCATATAACCACGGCTCAACGCAGCTGGCTACACGTGTGAGAAGGTGCAGTACTTGAAGTGCGCTGGGCAAACTTCCGAGGTCAAATTCTTCCAGCACGGTTGTACCTTTAAAGCGGAGACGACGGCACCGAAATTTTTTGGCGCGCCTTCTCTTTAAAGCCCTGGCCAAATATGAAGACAGTACGTACAGTTATAATTCAAACGGAATTAAAAACTACACATCCCAGTTACCATGGTGGTGCTTGTGATCATTGCGTTTAACCAACGAAACAGGGCGAAAAATCAGTCACATGAATTTGGGGCAGAGTTTCGAAAGCTTAACCTATCAGCAACAAAGCGAAATTTACACGATAGGCTACCTCAAACTGTCAGTTACACGACTGTGTATGTCGCTTAAGCCACTTCTATTTGGCATTTTAGTTATGGAGGCGAGAAGACACCCCCCCCCCTCTCTGGGTGCCTGATTTGCCGCCATCTTTAACCGCTTCGTGTCCAAATCGCAGTAGCTACGCGTACGAAATAAAGTTCATCCCAGCTACAAAACATATATATTTTTGTGGTAAGAGGGAGCAAAACATCAGTATTTACTGCTATTAATTAGTTTACGATTTATAGTTGAAATCTGAGCCTAAATATAAAGTTAAAATCTCGACAAAGCAATGTAGGAAATACAGAGAAAATAAATCCTTTCTGACATCTAAAATCAGTTTCGATCAAGGTCTCTAAAACGAACAAGAAAAAGAGGATTTATATATAGAATAAGTGATTTATGAGCAATCTAATTTCTTGTTCGTTTAAAACAGTGAAATGTCAGCTGCAAAATATCGCACCAGAAACAGCAATCTCTCTGCCTGTCATAGACGTTCAGGAAAGGCTGATTGAAGTCATGGTGATCAATAATAACAGTTGTAGGACAAGAAACAAAAGATAGTGAAAACTTAAGATTTTTAAGGCTAAAATTCAAATTCATTCTACAAATTAAGGCAAATGAAAATTCAGGACGTTAAAGTGCTAGAGGTGTAAAAAAATACAAAAATGCACATGAGCAAAAAGTTTTAGAAATGGAGCAAACAGAATAAAAGCCATGCCTATAGTGCAGAAGAGGGATGCAGGAACACTTGCTTAGATATACAACAACATTACTTTATTAACCCTTTACAATTTCTTGCATTAGTAATTATCTTTTTGCATACCCCAGCTTGCTCTCCATGAGATACACAGACACACAGATGAAAGAGATAGGAGAGAGCCTGTGGTCAGAGTACAGGGTCAGCCATTGTACAGCGCCCCTGGAGCAGTTGGGGTTAAGGGCCTTGCTCAGCAGCCCAACGGAGTAGGATTCTTCTGCTGGGTGCGGGATTTATTGTTAAATTATTACTTTAAATAAATACTTTGAGTTACTGAAACAGCCCGCTAATAAAATTGTCGCAATTTTGTTCTCGTTTGGAAGAGAGAATCAAAAATGAGACATAATGATGGTTTCCGGCTTAGACCTTTAAAGGTACCCCCATCACGGGAGAATTTGACCTCGGAACGTTTACCCAGCGTAATATTGTATTTCATTTCACTTTGACCGATTGTCTTTAAATCAATTGTTGTCAGAATATCCCCACCTCCAAACAAGAACAAAATTGCAACGATTTTATTAACTGGCTGTTTCAGTAACTTAAAGTACATATTTAAAGTAATAATTTAACAAGATATGTAAATGTTTTAAGATATGTATATGTTGTGAATGTCTGTAGATTGTATCTTATGATTTAAATACTTTTATTTTTTCACAATCTGGCAATGCCAGACAGAATTCAAATGGCCTTGCAGATCAGAAAATCAAGGAACAAAACAATTGTTGCGCCAAGCTCCTCAATGGGATAGCTTTAACTTGCTAATGCGCTGGTGTACTAAAGTAAAAAACAATTACTTTTTGACAATGAAAACTGGTGTGTATCTCTCTCTTTGCTGGCGCGCGGGCACGTTGGGGTGCTGTACCACCCGCACAGAACATTAAAGTGTCCCTTTCCATTCAATGGGTGTCTGAG
The DNA here is from genome assembly GCF_040954835.1 of Lepisosteus oculatus. Classification (NCBI taxonomy): domain Eukaryota; kingdom Metazoa; phylum Chordata; class Actinopteri; order Semionotiformes; family Lepisosteidae; genus Lepisosteus; species Lepisosteus oculatus. The sequence continues at coordinate 1,562,096 of NW_027168053.1, read as the reverse complement.
TTGCTGTGTCCTATCTTCTGACAGTCGCTGTTGTGAATGTCTGCAGAGTGTATCTTATTTTTAGCATTGTAGCGCTTTCGCCCTGGGGGGCGGCTGAAGAACACCCGGCTGGGGTGCGCGGTGAGGGGCAGGACAGGAGTGGTCAGGGCGGGGTTTAGGTAGGCCGCTGACTATTGCAGCTGCCACACAGTGAAAGGGGCATACGGGCTGGGGAGATCGCCCGTTTTCCATGTAAATAGTTCCCTGGTTCCGCACCCCTCTCTCCCTCCCTCTCCAGATACAGCTGTATGAGTTCCACCAGTCAGGACAAGAGGCTCTACTGTACGCACAGAGGGGTGGTAGAGGGGAACAAGTTGCAAGCTGTGGGGTTGAAGCTGATACCCTGGATCCTCTCCAGACACAGCTGTATGAGCTCCACCAGTCAGGAGGTAGGCTCTACTGTACACAGAGAGGGGTGGGAGGGGGGAACAAGCTACCCAGCCGTGGGTTTGAAGCTGATACCCCGCTTGATCCTCTCCAGATACAGCTGAATGAGCTCCACCAGTCAAGACAGGAGGCTCTACTGTACACAGAGAGGTGCAGGGGGGGAAACAAGCTGCATAGTTATGGGGTTGACCCTGATACCATGGATCCTCTCCAGACACAGTTGTATGAGCTCCACCAGCCAGGACAGGAGCCTCTACTGTACAGAGAGAGGTGCGGGAGGGGGGAACAAGCTGCCCAGCCGTGGGGTTGACGCTGATACCCTGGATCCCCTCCAGACACAGCTGTATGAGCTCCACCAGTCAGGACAGGAGGCTCTACTGTACACAGAGAGAGGCGGTGGGGAGAACAAGCTGATACCCTGGCTTCTCACACAAACCTTAAAATCACGTAATAGGTTTATTCCATGCTGAAAAAAAGAAGAAAGAATACACATTCCATAGGAATCAGTGCCTTTATATAGCGCCTTTAAAGGTGGCTTCTCAAAGTGCCTTACAGGATAAAAACAACAAAAACAAAAACAATATTGTTTTCCATTGCACTTTGACAGATCATCTTTAAATCAATTGTTGATTTAAAGTTTGACAGTAAATGTTTATATTGTAAAGCATACAGCCGCCATTTCTTTCTAAAAATTAAAAAAATTGTTTGCGCAGTCTAAGAGGGGAGGGGTCTGCCGACAATCCCCCATACACTCAAGTGAAATATTAATAACCCCAATGTAAACAGCGTATTTACAATTTGTTGATAATAAAAATGTTAAGTTCTCTAAGACTTTGTGATACTTTACCCAGGGAGCTGTGTAAGCATGTGTGGTGTCTATTCATTGTTATTAAAAAATGACTTAGATTCGAACATGTTGTGATATTTAGAAATATAAAAAGTCAATTAATTGTCCATAATATTGCTATTTTATTTTTTCAAAGAAATGCTTGTTAAAAGAAAAGTCATGGCACAGGCTGGATTTGAACAGCCAACCTCTCACTTACAAGTTCAGCACATGAATAGAATTATATCATTATTAATTTCTTTAGATATGCGATTCCATATTATATTCCCTATTAATCAAATTCTAAAAGTATGCTTGTTTGCTCCAGTATTGAGCGTATTTGCAGAAAAGCTTAAAACTACCACTTTTTATACACACGTTATTTCACATGTTAGTTAAAGACTTCGATGCTTAATATTGTTTAGGGAGAAATGGAATACTGGTGTGTATTTTTGTACCGAGTCCAGCCATATACAGTTTACATACTGTAATACTGTATATTTATGTTCCAAAATTAATATCGTTTATGGCCTTCACACGCGTTATGCTCCTATTCTTTTTATGCTCAGCTACTAAGATTTCCCTTCAGTGGTAAAATTCCATATAAATATTTAATACTTAAACGGGCACAGTAAAGACATTAAATATACATATACATACTGTATACAGTACAGTTTGCATACAGTAATATGTTTATGTTCCTAAATCAATATCTCTTATGAGGATGCAAAAGGCATGGTGAATTGGAGATTCTCAAAAATGACTGTACTTTGCATGATTGGAAACAAATGCGTGATTGGATCAACGAAATGCTGTGGTGTTACTTTTACAAAGACGGTCAATGAAAAAAAGAATGTGGACCAGGGCAATACTTTGAGTTTACAGCTTGTCCAAGGTCATTCATTAGAACATGTGGTATTATGCGGTACTATGCGAGAATACACAGTATTAATATGGTAACTTGTGTTACACCGCGATAAGCACACCGCTTCTGGGAAAACTGGCCTCAACACTGTATTGGATAAGGCACTTAGAAAACAGATTCATGCGTGGACCACAGCAATGTCCCTTTACTGAGAGCCAGCAATCAACGGATGTGTCTGATCGTGAATGGTTTTCCCTGTTGTTTGTTGTATTACTCGGTGTTGCATTTTAAGCTGTGCATGAGGCAGGACCCGGAGGCTGCTGCTTCTGCTGGGATTGAGGAAGAGCTGAGCGCCATGTAAGGCAAAGACACTGCGTTCCACTTTATCAGGTGCCTGGAGTGTAAGAGCTGCAGATAATATTGAGTCACATTAATCCCAACATATTTCAAATATTATGAAAATTAAATAAATTAAATCAAATAACTTTCATTAAAAAAATCAATCACTCTTTACCTTGCTTTTTCAGTTGTTTTTAAGGAAAATTGATGCCGAGAATGTGTGAATACTGCTTTTTGATGGTTCCAAGACCAATGTGACCTGTTCTATTGCCTGCTAATTGTACGTTCCAGGTTGAAAAATTATTTTTAGGAGGTCAAGGTGTATGAATGATAAGAGAAAAACTGAAATAACCACAGCTACGCAAACACCAGTCCACCAAAAAAAAATCATTTAATTAAAATAAGGTAACATTTTTTTTTCATCATCATACGGATGAACTGTGCTAAATGTGTTTCTAAAAAGAAAAAGCAGGACGTGAGTCGTGAGCCAAGATCATGACTCTTTTACTCTTCTTCACATCAGTTTTCATCTGTGAGGAGGAGGAGGGGGGCGGCTCCTGATGTGCTGACACTTGGGGATGTGCCTCTGTGCCGGCCTGGGGGCAAAGCGCCGGCCGCAGTGAGGGCAGGGCACGTAGTCCGGGTTTGGATTCACGGGGGGCTGGGGCAGGTTCACAACCTTCCCTCCTTGCGTGATCACCTGCTGCACCTCCCTGGCTTATTTGATGCTCCGAATGAAATCCTCGTGCTTCTGCCTCCAGTTGTTCTTTCTCAGCTGGGAACAGGAAATGAAACCAATGAAACAGCTTCCAGAAAAAGTCCAGACTAGCACTGCGTACACAGTCTGGTCGCAAACCATTCACAAGGCAAGAAAATATCAATACAGTAATAACGTAGCTTTCTGGGGCTACCTTTCAGGTCATTGGGTAGAGAGTACAATTTACGTAGTTATGGTTTTGTTTCCTGTGAGTGCTATTTGCTTGATATGTAGATTTTTACAACAGAATTCAGAAGTCACTAAGACACATTTATTCTGTCTGGCAAATGTGCCTTTGCGGCAGTTTTTCAGAAGAGTACTTCATAAAACACTTATTTATTGTCTACATTGATTTATAAGCTGAGTCTGACTCTAGGAGAAAAAAAGGGAAGCTTGGAAAGAGTTTAAGGATAGCCCTTACCACGATTGGCGGTTTAACCTTCTTCTTATGGATGTATGTCTCCAGTTCTGTTCCCTTGGCCCTGTGCTTGAAAGAGTCAAAAACCTTCCTCTTTGAATTCTGAAGCTTCTTGCAGATCTTGCTGTGTTTCTCCAGCCTCTCTACAGCAAACTTCCCGTGACACAGTTCACAGGGCACCAGCTGAGGGTTTCCACTCTGGCTATTCTCATATGGAAATTGCTCAGCGGTAGGGCAGATCAGACTTGTAGGGGACAAATATCTGTTTTCCACTGACAGAGTTTGTTCATCCAGACATGTGGTGTTATTTCTGAAGTGGCCCTGCGCGGCCTGTGCCGCTGACACGTCGCTTTCAGGGAGCCTTGCTTTCTTGAGATACTTTCTCCTTCCACAGGGGACGTCTTCTAGCCCACGGCTGCAAGGGCTCACTTGACGTCTCTCCTGATGGGAAAGCGCAGAGGGAAAGTGCGATTTTGCGCATTCGTCATCTTCCATTGGAGAACCATAATCAAGGTTGTCTCCTCTGATAGGAAGGGCTTTCCTTGGAGTGAAGGCTTTTTGCTTCTCCATTCTGCAGGTGAGAAGAGGCACGGCCTTAGAGCGGTGGTTGGCCCATGGTCCTCTGGGGCAAAGCTCGCTCTGCCTCGCCTCTATTTTCCCTTCCGGCCACCTCTCTGGAGTCTTCCATCTCTCTCGGAACCATCCTCAGCTCCTCCTGAGCTCTGAAGAGCTTCGCCTGCATCATGGCCTCCTTCTGGCGAATCTCGTCCTTCATCATGGCCTCCTTCCGGCGCATCTCATCCTGCAGGCTGGCCTCACTCCGGCGATGCTCCTCCTTCAGCGCGGCCTCTGCCTCGGCCACTTTTCGTAGCTCCTCTTGCAACTGAAAGTGCTCCTTCCCATTGGCATGAGAAGGGCATTGCCCTGGAGGGGTCGCCACCATGGGGAGGACAGTCCTGTCCTTAGGTTTGCGTACTCTTGAGCCCCTCCTGCCCGGCCTCTCGCAGGGCCTCTCATGACCATCCTGAGGCGGGGTGGGGGCAAACAAGGAATCACTCTGTGCTTCCGGGCGGTCCACAGCCCGAACCTCACCAGGGCCGGAGACTTTCCTGTTACCCATAGGCTTCAGGGGGTAAGACCGATCATACCCCACAATGTTCTTCTCGGGGCCCTGTTGGGTTTGGAAGCGATAGCTGTTCCCCGTCTTCTTCTCCGCAGCGTATTTGACATATTGGAAAGATTTTCTCATCTTCTGTAGAGCCGCCTCCTCGATTGTACATGGCGATCATTTTTTTCTCCTTTTCCTGCATCAGTTTCTCTTGGAAGGTGTCCTTCAGAAGCTGTATCTTGGGAGGCGGGCAGTACGTGGAGATCAGATCCTGTCGCCTTAAGGGCGCGGGTCGATTCGAGTCTGTGTCCTTCGGGGAGGGGGACAGAGCACCAGGCTTAGGACTGGGCTCCATTGGCAAATGAGATATGAGCTTTGTTTCCCAGGTATCTGGAAAAGGCAAAAATGGCAAATAAATGATATCCTGCACAGTCTAGTATGGTCTAATAGAAAAGAATAAAAAAAACAATTCAGGAAACACACAACTTTTTAATATTAAACCTAATGGTGTTGAATGCTGCATGCTGACTCAGTAGGAGACAGATCCTAAACATAAACATTATAATAAACATTTGTTTCCCAAATAACATTCTCAATGTTCAGAATGCTTAAAGTCATGAGCTTTTTTAAAAATGTTTAACTGAAACCTGGAAATGTACTATTTCATTTCAAAGCTTGTATTATATCTATGATATACATGTTTTTTATATAAAATTAACCCATTATGCAACAGTGGTTTGAGCAAAAGTCACTGTGAATAAGGGAATTTATCAATATTAATTAGCCATTTCACTACATTATAGATAGCTGAAGGATTATGATACAGTATATCGATTTCGCTACAAATTGACAAGAATATTTGATGACACTTACCAAACAAGTCTCAAACAGCGGAGAAATAGTTCACCACGACGATAGCAATGCAATGTTTGACTGCATCTCCCTATGTGATATATCTGTATTTGGGTAAATACAGATCACGTAATTCAGGGAGCACTGTTACGTCAGGTCACCAACCATTATTACGACGCTCATATGTCATAGAGCTCCTTAGGATGTTTGTATAATCTTTATCCAAATTTTCATATGGCCGCAGTTACGGCATTTATTTTACAGTTAATGTAACAGGATGTCATTATATTTTTCTGTCTTTATGGTGGCAGACCACTTAACTAAATCTGAGTAGGCAGTTTCTACAAATGGGTCAGATAAAATATTAAATATACAGTAAAAGCTCACACCTATTCATACCCTTTATGTACTGTATATCTACAATTACGTATACTGTATAATACGATAACTACCATTACAAAATGTCTCCCTTTTGATTTGAAGTGGTTCTTTTAAATAAGTAAATTGCAATCACTTAGCCTACATCTGTGCTCCTAATTCATCGCGACGACGGACTGAGACTCCGGTTGGATTTGTGAGAAGTAAAGGGGTGTGCCTGTTTTAAAACCGATTCATACGTCTTAAACACATGGACATTGATAGCAGTCTGTGTTATATAATTTATCTTTTCATTTTATTTAAATTTAAGTATCACATACACATTTTCAAAGTAACTGTACCCCTTTTAATTATGATCCCCATCGCTCACAGCTCCGAAGCTGAGACGAGGGCTACTTCAGATGGGATTTCCAACATTTCTCTCTTAGCTTGTATACCGGTGGAAAGGAGAGCGCTCTTAAAACGTGTTGATAGTAAGATTGGGATGTATTTGCAGTCTAGATATAGTTTTTTAATGTTCGGAGCCGCCACAGATTCATTTTCTTACGACTGCTTTTCTGGATGACAATAACAATGCAAACGATGGTGTTAAGGCGAGGCTGTGCCTTAAGGCTCCTCTGCTTACAATATTCAGCGCGTAAATCGCAAACGAGCGCCTCTCTTACGATGAAAATGCGGCAAATAAGAACACGAGATTTAAACCTACGGCTTACAAATTTATGCGTAAACACTAAAACCGTATCTTTAGCAAAACTGGCGAGACAATGTGTTTTATCATTTAAAAAAGTACTGGAAAATAATTAAAGGTTATCACGATAAACAGAGATTACTGATCTACTACTGTACGCTGTGACCAAAAATGAGAGTCCCCCGATCCTCGCAGCCTTCATGCTTTGGTCTGGGCCTGGCCGTTTTTTTTTTAGGATAATGGGGTCAAGTTAAGAAATTATGCAAGTTTCTAAATAAATCCAAGGGCGCCTCGATCTCCTAAACATCTTTAGAAGACCGACGGACCACACTGCACGGTCCGGGTCCGGGCCCTGACCCGGTTCTGGATAATGCCAGCTTAAAGTGAAAAATTCTACTGTACATATTATGTTTCTTATTATTGTATATATGTATACTGTGGCGCGACCGCTTCACGAAGCTAGAAAGAAAGTTATCCGCCATTTTTATTTTACCTGCAATTGAATTTGCCATTAAAATCACGATTAATACCGCAGCTGCTAAATTACTTACCTAAAAGCGTTCAGATACAAAAGCACTTGAGCTGTAATGTTTATATACTGTTGGCCCGATGACCTACTTCAAGAAGAATTGTTACATAGACCGCCAAGGACTGTCATCACACTTTACGTCATAAAGCGCTTTAAAACTTTTGACAAGTTCAACACCTCATATTTTGTACTGTTTATCATGGTAAAAGCAACTCAAAGCAATTCTAAAAATGATCGAAAGGTAAAAATACAAGCTTATACGAGCTGTCGTTTTAACATTTATAACATATATTTAAACAAAACATATATAATCCATTTTAATAAAATAGAAAAGTGTTCTTAGTCTTCACTTAAAAGCTGTTAGAAGCTGCCTTTCTGACAAGAGAGTTCTGTGAGTTCCACAGTCTCAGTGCATTAAAGTCAAAACCAGTTGCTTTTTATTTCCTGTTTTACGACAGAGCAAGGAGGGTGTCCACAGACCACTGTGCACCTGCAGGCTGATATGGGGGGTAAAAAGTCTAGAAGTTAGTAAATAAGATTTTAACATATGTTCTAAAACACACCGGACACCTGTACAGTGATGCCAACACAGTGATCTGAGCTCCTTCTTTGAGTTAAATCCTAGCATCTGCATTTTTTACAAGTTGTTGCTATGGCAGAGCATGACCAGAGCATTACAGAAACCACCCATTTTCTAACCACTTCATCCAATTCAGGGTCAGGGGGTCAGGGGGTCGCGGGGCACGGGGGAGCCAGAGCCTCAGAAAGTAATAAGCAGGAGATACCTGGGACTGGATGGTAGTCCAATGCAGGGAAGACACAGACACTCACCAATTATCCCAGAAGCCAATTAACCTACCAGTAGTTCTTTGAACTGTGGGAGGAAGCCGGAGCACCCAAAGCAAACTCATGCAAACATGGGGAGAACATACAAGCACCATACAGATAGCACCCCAGGTCCAGAAGTGTACCCAGGGCCTCAGCACTGTGAGCTAGCAATGCTAAACGCTGGGCTACTGTGCATGCTAATTTTTAGGCATCAGGTGATCAATCAGGTAGTGTTTCTCAGATAAAAGGACACCAGTAATTTAGTATGAGATTCAAATTGACCTCAGAACAAAATATAACTTATGTTATATAACTTATATAGAACTCACTACAGCATAACTGTCTTATTTGGCTCTTGTAGAAAATATTAACAGCATGCCTATTAAACATACAGTATCTAGCAATCAGCAATCAAAATAAAAACATTTCCAAACATGGAAACTGCCCAGTTAATGAAGCATTTCAAAGACATTAATCTATTCAATAATTACAGTTTCAAGTAGATAACAGATTTATATTCAGATTACGAAAGTATCATAACAACGGCTGCTTGTGTAAGGAATCCATGAATACCACTGTACATGAGAATTTCACACCTATTTGTAATCAATACACAAAATCCTATTGAATTTCAGGTACTTGTTCATTCAGCATTGCTTGACTCCGCGGACTCCTTGTTGTTTCAATATTCTAGCAATAGGACTAATCGCCAATACAGTGACGTTGTAATCTATTCCTTCTGCCAGCAGAGGACGGTATTCGCACAGCCAGTTCAGGGTAAGATACGGTCCTCGCAGTTCACAGTACAACTGGCCACAGCCGTACTCGGAATATGCTCTCGATAACCTCGTTTAGTTTAAGTACGGCCGTATTTCATATCAACCCACAGATACATTGCATAAACACTAGAATTCTGGTTGTACTTAAATTGACCTTATACGTTTTGGATTATGTTTAACCTTCTTCAATTTCTTCAACCATATTTTGAGATGATTACGTTTACAAAAGCAAATATTATTCAGTGCTTTTTCTTCACTCCTTTAATCAAACCCACATTTCTATAAGGAGGGCCATTGTGAAACTCCCCAAAGTGAGCTGAATTAATCTTTTATTCTTCACACCTGCGAAGTCATTCCTTCATTCTGTAATATGAAGGCCTTTCATTATTCACGTATACTACAACATCTGAAAATAATGGGTCTTGAAATAGTTGAATGAAAGAAAATCCTGAATAACGCCTCCAAATGCGTGTTACACTTTCATCAAGTACACACACTTTGAATGTGATGAACTATAAAAAGTTATTCTAACCATACCCAATGGAGCTCGGGAGTGCGATTGCATACACAATCATGTTTTCAGTGTTTGGACATCAGCCGTACATCAGAACAATCATTTCACTAACACAGCTCCATGTTGAGTGACTTCCCTCCAAAAACACAAAGTCACTTTCCCTTAGCAATTATTGCATGGACTTAGATTATCTGCCTTCTGCATCAAGCCCTGTATGATATACTGTACAAAGCCAAGCTTTGGGATAGTGCTTTGTTTGGATCCTTGTCTTGATCCTTTTGGATCCCAGGCGGCTCATTTGCAAATGAGTTTTGACATTAATTATAGTGACTATAGCAATGAGGTGGCACTGTGGTTCACAGAGCTGGGGTCCTGGGTTCAATTCCTGGGGTGCAGTCTGGATGGAATTGTATGTTCTCCCTTCATTTGTGTGGATTTCTTCCAGGTGCTCCAGTTTCTTCCCACAGTCCAAAGACATACAGTACTAGTAGGTTAAGGTGGAACTACAGTCCCAATACAAAAGTATTTAATTTCAGTCACAAAATAAAATCATTGACATTATAGAAAAACTTTACAAACTCAAAATTGAGCACAAAATCATGAATTTTGTGAAAGTACTGTAAGTTACGCCATGTTGTAAAAATTCGCATTCAAGTTCCACACAAATTGCTATGTGATGCAGCCCTTCCTGCTCACTAATCACTGTAATGACTAATGCAATGTGATGTAGGAGAGAAAGGGTATAGGTTATGCAGCAAACATTTCACTGCAATAAACGTTCCATTCCAAGGTTCTTTATGCAGAGTTAACAATGTATTATTATTTATTGGCAAAAACGTAAAAAAGTTGAGAGTTATATTTCCATTGGATTAAACGAGATGTATTCACAAGCCTGCTCCTTTACAATGTCATAGGGCCACATCAGATTACAGGAAGTTTTGCTGCCTCGTTCTGAATCGCAGAACATGGTAATTCTTTAACCTTGAAATGTAGTCTATTTTGTGATGTAAATTGGAGGTTTTACAAGTTATTGTGTGTTCCCCTTTAATTGGCTTCTGGGAAAACTGGCCTCAACACTGTATTGGATAAGGCACTTAGAAAACAAATTCATGCGTGGACCACAGCAATGTCCCTTTACTGAGAGCCAGCAATCAACGGATGTGTCTGATCATGAATGGTTTTCCCTGTTGTTTGTTGTATTACTCGGTGTTGCATTTTAAGCTGTGCATGAGGCAGGACCCGGAGGCTGCTGCTTCTGCTGGGATTGAGGAAGAGCTGAGCGCCATGTAAGGCAAAGACACTGCGTTCCACTTTATCAGGTGCCTGGAGTGTAAGAGCTGCAGATAATATTGAGTCACATTAATCCCAACATATTTCAAATATAATGAAAATTAAATAAATTAAATCAAATAACTTTCATTTAAAAAATCAATCATTCTTTACCATGCTTTTTCAGTTGTTTTTAAGGAAAATTGATGCAGAGAATGTGTGAATACTACTTTTTCATGGTTCCAAGGCCAATGTGACCTGTTCTATTGCCTGCTAATTGTACGTTCCAGGTTGAAAAATTATTTTTAGGAGGTCAAGGTGTATGAATGATAAGAGAAAAACTGAAATAACCACAGCTACGCAAACACCAGTCCACCAAAAAAAAAAAATCATTTTATTAAAACAAGGTAACATTTTTTTTATCATCATACGGATGAACTGTGCTAACTATATTTCTAAAAAGAAAAAGCAGGACGTGAGTCGTGAGCCAAGATCATGACTCTTTTACTCTTCTTCACATCAGTTTTCATCTGCGAGGAGGAGGAGGGCGGCTCCTGATGTGCTGACACTTGGGGATGTGCCTCTGTGCCGGCCTGGGGGCAAAGCGCCGGCCGCAGTGAGGGCAGGGCACGTAGTCGGGGTTTGGATTCGCGGGGGGCTGGGGCAGGTTCACAACCTTCCCTCCTTGCGTGATCACCTGCTGCACCTCCCTGGCCTATTTGATGCTCCGAATGAAATCCTTGTGCTTCTGCCTCCAGTTGTTCTGTCTCAGCTGGGAACAGGAAATGAAACCAATAAAACAGCTTCCAGAAAAAGTCCAGACTTGCACTGCGTACACAGTCTGGTCACAAACCATTCACAAGGCAAGAAAATATCAATACAGTAATAACTTAGCTTTCTGGGGCTACCTTTCAGGTCATTGGGTAGAGAGTACAATTTAGTTATGGTTTTGTTTCCTGTGAGTGCTATTTGCTTGATATCTCATGTAGATTTTTACAACAGAATTCAGAAGTCACTAAAACCCATTTATTCTGTCTGGCAAATGTGCCTTTGCTTCTTCTTATGGATGTATGTCTCCAGTTCTGTTCCCTTGGCCCTGTGCTTGAAAGAGTCAAAAACCTTCCTCTTTGAATTCTGAAGCTTTTTGCAGATCTTGCTGTGTTTCTCCAGCCTCTCTACAGCAAACTTCCTGTGACACAGTTCACAGGGCACCAGCTGAGGGTTTCCACTCTGGCCATTCTCATATGGAAATTGCTCAGCGGTAGGGCACATCAGACTTGTAGGGGACAAATATCTGTTTTCCACTGACACAGTTTGTTCATCCAGACATGCGGTGTTATTTCTGAAGTGGGCCTGCGCGGCCTGTGCCGCTGACACGTCGCTTTCAGGGAGCCTTGCTTTCTTGAGATACTTTCTCCTTCCACAGGGGACGTCTTCTAGCCCACGGCTGCAAGGGCTCACTTGACGTCTCTCCTGATGGGAAAGCGCAGAGGGAAAGTGCGATTCTGCGCATCCGCCGTCTTCCATTGGAGAACCATAATCAAGGTTGCCTCCTCTGATAGGAAGGGCTTTCCTTGGAGTGAAGGCTTTTTGCTTCTCCATTCTGCAGGTCAGAAGAGGCACGGCCTTAGAGCGGTGGTTGGCCCAAGGTCCTCTGGGGCAAAGCTCGCTCTGCCTCGCCAGGAGTGTCTTCCTTCGGGTCAGGAGTCCTCTATTTTCCCTTCCGGCCACCTCTCTGGAGTCTTCCATCTCTCTCTAAACCATCCTCAGCTCCTCCTGAGCTCTGAAGAGCTTCGCCTGCATCATGGCCTCCCTCTGGCGAATCTCGTCCTTCATCATGGCCTCCTTCCGGCGCATCTCATTCTGCAGGCTGGCCTCCCTCCGGCGATGCTCCTCCTTCAGCGTGGCCTCTGCCTCGGCCACTTTTCGTAGCTCCTCTTGCAACTGAAAGTGCTCCTTCCCATTGGCATGAGAAGGGCATTGCCCTGGAGGGGTCGCCACCATGGGGAGGACAGTCCTGTCCTTAGGTTTGCGTACTCTTGAGCCCCTCCTGCCCGGCCTCTCGCAGGGCCTCTCATGACCATCCTGAGGCGGGGTGGGGGCAAACAAGGAATCACTCTGTGCTTCCGGGCGGTCCACAGCCTGAACCTCACCAGGGCCGGAGACTTTCCTGTTACCCATAGGCTTCAGGGGGTAAGACCGATCATACCCCACAATGTTCTTCTCGGGGCCCTGTTGGGCTTGGAAGCGATAGCTGTTCCCCGTCTTCTTCTCCGCAGCGTATTTGACATATTGGAAACATTTTCTCATCTTCTGTAGAGCTGCCTCCTGCCGCCGATTGTACATGGCGATCATTTTTTTCTCCTTTTCCTGCATCAGTTTCTCTTGGAAGGTGTCCTTCAGAAGCTGTATCTTGGGAGGCGGGCAGTACGTGGAGATCAGATCCTGTCGACTTAAGGGCGCGGGTCGATTCGAGTCTGTGTCCTTCGGGGAGGGGGACAGAGCACTAGGCTTAGGACTGGGCTCCATTGGCAAATGAGATATGAGCTTTGTTTCCCAGGTATCTGGAAAAGGCAAAAATGGCAAATAAATGATATCCTGCACAGTCTAGTATGGTCTAATAGAAAAGAATAAAAAAAACAATTCAGGAAATACACAACGTTTTAATATTAAACCTAATGGTGTTGAATGCTGCATGCTGACTCAGTAGGAGACAGATCCTAAACATAAACATTATAATAAACATTTGTTTCCCAAATAACATTCTCAATGTTCAGAATGCTTAAAGTCATGAGCTTTTTTAAAAATGTTTAACTGAAACCTGGAAATGTACTATTTCATTTCAAAGCTTGTATTATATCTATGATATAAATGTTTTTTATATAAAATTAACCCATTATGCAACAGGGGTTTGAGCAAAAGTCACTGTGAATAAGGGAATTTATCAATATTAATTAGCCGTTTCACTACATTATAGATAGCTGAAGGATTATGATACAGTATATCGATTTCGCTACAAATTAACAAGCATATTTGATGACACTTACCAAACAAGTTTTAAACAGCGGAGAAATAGTTCACCACGACGATAGCAATGCAATGTTTGACTGCATCTCCCTATGTGATATATCTGTATTTGGGTAAATACAGATCACGTAATTCAGGGAGCACTGTTACGTCAGGTCACCAACCATTATTACGACGCTCATATGTCATAGAGCTCCTTAGGATGTTTGTATAATCTTTATCCAAATTTTCATATGGCCGCAGTTACGGCATTTATTTTACAGTTAATGTAACAGGATGTTATTATATTTTTCTGTCTTTATGGTGGCAGACCACTTAACTAAATCTGAGTAGGCAGTTTCTACAAATGGGTCAGATAAAATATTAAATATACAGTAAAAGCTCACACCTATTCATACCCTTTATGTACTGTATATCTTCAATTACGTATACTGTATAATACGATAACTACCATTACAAAATGTCTCCCTTTTGATTTGAAGTGGTTCTTTTAAATAAGTAAATTGCAATCACTTAGCCTACATCTGAGCTCCTATTTCATCGCGATGACGGACTGAGACTCCAGTCGGATTTGTGAGAAGGGGTGTGCCTGTTTTAAAACCGATTCATATGTCTTAAACACATGGACGTAGATAGCACAGTATGTGTTATATAATTTATCTTTTTATTTTATTTAAATTTAAGTATCACATACACATTTTCAAAGTAACTGTACCCCTTTTAATTATGATCCCCATCGCTCACAGCTCCGAAGGTGAGACGAGGGCTACTTCAGATGGGATTTCCAATATTTCTCTCTTAGCTTGTATAACGGTGGAAAGGAGAGGGCTCTTAAAACGTGTTGATAGTAAGATTGGGATGTATTTGCAGTCTAGATATAGTTTTTTTAATGTTCGGAGCCGCCACAGATTCATTTTCTTACGACTGCTTTTCTGGATGACAATGACAATGCAAACGATGGTGTTAAGGCGAGGCTGTGCCTTAAGGCTCCTCTGCTTACAATGTTCAGCGCGTAAATCGCAAACTAGCGCCTTCCCTTACGATGAAAATGCAGAAAATAAGACCACGAGATTTAAACCTACGGCTTACAAATTAACGCGTAAACACTAAAACCGTATCTTTAGCAAAACTGGCGAAACAATGTGTTTTATCATTGAAAAAGTACTGGAAAATAATTAAAGGTTATCACGATAAACAGAGGTTACTGATCTACTACTGTACGCTGTGACCAAAAATGAGAGTCCCCCGATCCTCTCAGCCTTCATGCTTTGGTCTGGGCCTGGCCGTTTTTTTTAAGATAATGGGGTCAAGTTAAGAAATTATGCAAGTTTCTAATCAAATCCAAGGGCGCCTCGATCTCCTAAACATCTTTAGAAGGCCGACGGACCACACTGCACGGTCCAGGTCCGGGCCCTGACCCGGTTCTGGATAATGCCAGCTTAAAGTGAAAAATTCTACTGTACATATTATGTTTCTTATTATGGTATATATGCATAATATGGCACGACCGCTTCACGAAGCTAGAAAGAAAGTTATCCGCCATTTTTATTTTACCTGCAATTGAATTTGCGATTAAAATCATTATTAATACCGCAGCTGCTAAATTACTTACCTAAAAGCGTTCAGATACAAAAGCACTTGAGCTGTAATGTTTGTATACTGTTGGCCCGATGACCTACTTCGTGTGTGGTCTGACGCAGTGGTGGCAGCTGTGTGATGCAGTGGTGGCTGGGCATGGTGAGGTGCGCTGGTAGATGTGTGACGCAGCTGTGGTCTGGTACGGTGAGGTGTGCTGGCAGCTGTGTGACGCAGTGGTGGCCTGGTATGGTGAGGTGCGCTGGCAGCTGTGTGGTGTGACGCATTGGTGGCCGGGTACTTTGAGGTGCGCTGGCAGCTGTGTGGTGTGACGCAGTGGTGGCCTGGTATGGTGAGGTGCGCTGGCAGCTGTGTGATGCAGTGGTGGCCTGGCACGGTGAAGTACGCTTGCAGCTGTGTTGTGTGACGCAGTGGTTATCTGGCATGGTGAGGTGCGATGGCAGCTGTGTGGTGTGACGCAGTGGTGGCCGGGCACGGTGAGGTGCGCTGGCATCTGTGTGACGCAGTGGTGGCCTTGCATGGTCAGGTGCGCTGGCAGCTGTATGATGAAGAGGTGGCCGGGTACGGTGAGGTGCACTTGCAGCTGTGTGGTGTGATGCAGTTGTGGCCGGGCAGGGTGAGTTTCGCTGGTAGCTGGGTGACGCATTGGTGGCCTGGAACGGTGAGGTGCGCTGCCAGCTGTGTGGTGTGACGCAGTGGTGGCCTGGCACGGTGAGGTGCGCTGGCAGTTGTGTGATGCAGTGGTGGCCGGGCACAGTGAGGTGCACTCGCAGCTGTGTGGTGTGACGCAGTGGTGTTCATCATGTCCTGGCATGTCCTGGAGCAGTGTCCTTAGCTCCGTGCTTATGGCTCTATTTACTTTCAGGGGGATGTGGAACTGCAGCCAGGGGTTCTCATCCAGGGCCTCTCCAACAGGCCCTGACAGACATATGCTCCTGTATCGGAAACACACTTTAGTTCAATTCTAAAATATTTCTCATAGGACTGAAGGAACCTTTGCCTGTTAAGAGTTAACAATTAGGTCCTCAAGAACTGTTTTACGATTTTCTACACTCCTGGCTGGCCAAGGTCTCTTTAAGGTCTCTTAAGTGGAGGTGTAACTCATGTATCCTACATGTGATTTAGCAACATGAAAGGGAATAGCTTCTTATCGGATTATGGTCTTGGTTAACTGCCTAAGGCTGACCTAAGTGCCTAACTTTCTGACTTTCTTTATACCTTATATGTTAAGAAGCTTCTTCTGACCAATCAGAAATGTATGCTTTATGTATGAACATTTTGCTCATCAAAGTGAGTGAGAGACAAGGTTAACAGAAATTAGCCACGGCAGTAAATGACAGCATATTTTTGGGTTCTTAAATGGTCTCTACCTGGCACACCTGCAGTGCAAACTGACACACACTGTTTAGAGAAACAGCTACTCTATTACTAATATTAATGAAACATTTCTTATTCTATGGAACAAAAACAAACAGTAAAACTAAAACACAGATCTCTTAGCTTCCTATTTCATGAACCAGATGACTTCTACCAAATATGAACACATGGCTTTAAAATGGATACAATTCTAATATTTCCTTTTTTCCCATTGAAAGTATAACATATGTGGTGTGAGAAAGAGGTCCTCATTTAAGTGCATAAAACTCAGGCACTGGCGCAACAAACTGAACAAAGTTCAAGGGGGTATACGCTTTCTGTAGACACTTTATTTCCTCTTTTTCCATACTTTAAGAAATGATTTGGGAAACCTATGGGACACTGGAGGTCATTATACATGAGCCTTTTATGCACCTTTTAAGCCATTGAAACCTAGTTGCCTTGTTAAAAGGTCTAATATTACAGTAGGTGTGGTTTCTGTCTCCTAATTTCTGAGAATGATCAAATTGGGGAATAAATTGTAGGGAATACCACTCTTGCACTTCTAAGAAAAGACTATCTCAAATGAAACTCGCTATAGAAAGACATCTTGTTGAAAAATTCTTTATTTTTTGTAATTGCTAAAGAAAAAACATTCATCAAGTCCTTCACAAATGTTTTGTTTGTGACTTTCTCTGTCGTTCCCTTTCACACTCAACTGAACTGTGTGTTATGTCTTGTAAACGTAATCAAACATTTCACTTAGGTGTGTGGGTTAACACAAACCCATATTGTATGAAACATTCAGTTTTTCATTCACGTTTTTTCTAACAATTGCATCCATGCTAGGACTACAGTAAACAACACTTTTTACTAAAGTAAATGAAATTGTTCATTAAACAAGAAACATTGTTTTAAATGTATGCAATACGACGACACTAAAAACAACACTGAAACTTTTCATTGAAATACTGGACGAGATTGTGCATATTCAATGGATTTCTCCTGGTGCTTTTTTTCATCAGTCTTTTCATATTCTTGTTCTCTACTCAGGTGTCTCCTGTTCCTTTGGTGATGTCTGCTGTACACACATGGCATCATACACTTGAGCAAAGTGTGATACCACCGTTTGTTCTTCTCCTAAAATAAAGATGAACATTGACAAAAGTCAGAAGCACTCTTTTCTTTGACAGACGAACAAAACAATGCAAGAATAACCATACTCTGTTCCGTACTCATTTCTACCTACCTGTTTGACAACTTTGTCTGCTTCAGTCAGTACAGGGTGCTGGGGCTGACTCTGAGCAATCTGAGAAGAGCTCTCTGTAATCTTCTCCCCTACATTGGCTACATTGTGCTGTGTTTGAAATCCAGGGATCGCCTCCGGTAAGTTCCTCGGTCCTTTTTGGGACTTGAAAGGGTAGAATCATTTTGTGACTACATTTCATTGTCATGCACTGATATGTTCTGGTTTGTGTTCGATTACTGTAGGCGTTCAAGTATTTTCTTTTTGTTCTAGATTGGCAGTGTTTGAGATGGTAGGAACTTGTCATATTCTCAACTCTGAATGCTCTGTAAACATACTATTTTAGCAATTCTTAGAGTTCTGATAGCAGTATTACCTGTATCATTTTTTGTCTTGGTAGTAGTATTGCAGCTCCAACATCAGCACTTAAATAATGGTTTTTGATGTTACTTGTCCTTGGAGTTAGTATACTCCTGAGAAGTCAAGAGAAATCTTACGTAAGCATTAATTATGTTTCACTTTTGAAAGCAAAGTACGTGTCAAGTACTTTGAAGGCATTTGTTGATACTTGTAAGCACTTTCGTTGATTATTATTATCCTTCAATTAGTTATTACAAGTCCAACATTCTCTACATGATCTCACTCCATATTCAGAATGTGGGAATACAGTTGTTTTAAGGAAATGCCACTGAACAGATAGTAGCTGCACTCTACAAAGATGAATTTGCTAATTAATCAGTCAGGGACACAGCTTATACTTCAGTAGTCTTAGATCATGTAATGATGATTATTGTACTTTATAACTAGCAAAATCCCCATATCCTGTTCATTGCCCCTTTTTCAGTTATGTGGATTGACTTATCCCTGAAGTGGTTAATTCTCACCTTGACATCTCATAGAACAACTGAATCTCTACCAAGGGTGAATGTGTCCTTCCTCTTGATGTCTAAAAGAAAAGGTAAAAATTCATTGAAGCAAAATGCAACAACCCAAAACGTTGGGGAGGTCGTTTCCACAGTTATTTCATATGACAGTGCTTGGAGTGAAACTACATGACCATGGTGAAGAAGAAAAAACACTTTACCTTGTTCCTCCTGACTGATGTCCTTATGCGTGTTTTGCACAGTTGAGCGTTTTGTGTCTTGTCGTCTGTGTAGGCAACAGCCCTCTTCCCTGGGATAGAACTAGATGATATTTAGACACGTTAATTTGACTTCTCCATTGCTCACATTGATGTGGATATGATTATAATGCTCTGTTTTGTGGGCTTCCCAAGAAAACAATAAATCCCTTACTACTTGTTCGAAATGCAGTAGCACAGATCCTAACAAATACAAGAAAGAGAATATCATTCCTGTTTTGAAAAAACTTCACTGGTCACCTGTATTATCTAGGATACATTTGAAAGTTCTTTTACTTGTTTTTAAAGCTTTAAGCGACCTAGCACGTCTGTACCTTACTGAATGTCTGTCTTCATATGTTCCTATACGTGACCTGAGATCTGCACATACTGGCCTACTGCAAATACCACATGTGAAATGCAGAAAGAGTGGAGAGGGTGCTTTTTGTTTTTATGCTTCCAAATTATGAAACTCACTTCCACTTTTTATTAGGCAGTCAAGCTCGGTACATTGTTTTAAAAAACATTTGAAAATGTTGCTTTTAGTTAAAGTGGTTCTTTGTTCTTTCTATTTCTGTTTCTTTTTTTAGTTCTCTTTAATTGTTCTTATTTTATTACGACTTTCCTAATTTTTATTTATTTAATTGACATGTATGTTGCTTTACTGTATTGCTGTATTTTCCTTTACAACTGAAAGTATATCTCTCAATTTTAATATTTTATTTTTATGCTTGGTTTTTGAAGCACCAAAGCACTATTTGTATGAAAGGTGCTCTATAGATAAAGTTTATTATTATTATTTTTAATATTATTATTATACTTTGTTACATTTTTGGTTAGGACAAAGATTCTAGTAGAGGTGGCCTCTTTTACCCCGTTCCAAAAAATTGGAAAACTACCTTCAGAATACACTGACAATGACCATCTACTGTCTCCTCTAACTGTGTATTGTCATCATGCATATCTTGTGTATTATTTATTGTAGTTGGTTTTGTCATTCTGTAAAGAAGCCACCTTTCAAGGCACTATATAAAATAATGTTTGTTATTATTATTTACATTTTTCAGCGTTAAATCTGGCGAAGAGTCTTAAGAGAATATCAAAGAACAAGTTGCTCTTACCTTTCCATTCCAAGAAATGCCCTCAGCTCGGATTGCAGAGATTGACCTCTCTGTCTCAAATTCTGAGAAACATAGACTCGATTGAAAAATGACCATTTCCTAAGATTCACATAACATCACCAGTCAACATTTGCCACTTGACATCAATAGAAACCATAGAGTACATGACATTTCCAATCAGTTTTCTTTCAAGGTACAATACCAATCGCCTTGCCAGAAGAGTTATACTGTGGTAGATAAATATTACAAATGTCAGATACATGCAGAGTTGTTTGGATTACTATGAAAAGATTGGCAAATATATTTATGTTCATTATATTTCTTGGAGTGACAGAGCTAAAGAGAAAACAATACTTACCTTTATCTCTGCAGACAGGATCGCAAGGGATTCCCTTATACTGGGTTCCTATGTAACAAATAATACATTATTCAAAAAACATGATATTTCTCTGTCCATTGGCAGCATGATTGTTTATCATTACAGTTTTAGTTAGCTTTAATTTTGGAAACCCCAAGTAAACATAGTTTGTGCCTTTGAACTTTTTGGCATTTCAATTCAGTTGTTTGTAAGCTTATTTTACAGTTGCTAGGTTGATGAAGTTCCTGAACTGTGCAGTATTTCTTTTGGGTTTGGTGCGAATCATATTCTAGCGGTTGGGGGAAAAAAGCACAGGTGCCATCCCACCATTAAACCCTGAAACTTACCTTAGCCGATTCTTCAACTAAACCAGACATGTTAACTAAGTGTTACAGTATGTTTCAAAGTGTGTATTTTAGCAAACACAACTGAAGTTCTGTTGTCTCCTTGGAGACACCTGGAACTGGTGTGATGCTGGTTCTATGACATCATTCGTTCTAAATGTAAATGCAGGTATTGGCACAACATAGTAAATTGATGTAAAGTTATGGATCCATTTATGATTTTCACTCAGTTTGAAAGAGTTCCTGTCGTGTGGTTAAAGTTTGTGTTACGGAGGGTTAACTGGGGTTCTGGCTACTAGTTAGGCTTGGTCATTCAGTCATCTGGTTCATGAAATAGGAAGCTAAGAGATCTGTGTTTTAGTTTTACTGTTTGTTTTTGTTCCATAGAATAAGAAATGTTTCATTAATATTAGTAATAGAGTAGCTGTTTCTCTAAACAGTGTGTGTCAGTTTGCACTGCAGGTGTGCCAGGTAGAGACCATTTAAGAACCCAAAAATATGCTGTCATTTACTGCCGTGGCTAATTTCTGTTAACCTTGTCTCTCACTCACTTTGATGAGCAAAATGTTCATACATAAAGCATACATTTCTGATTGGTCAGAAGAAGCTTCTTAACATATAAGGTATAAAGAAAGTCAGAAAGTTAGGCACTTAGGTCAGCCTTAGGCAGTTAACCAAGACCATAATCCGATAAGAAGCTATTCCCTTTCATGTTGCTAAATCACATGTAGGATACATGAGTTACACCTCCACTTAAGAGACCTTAAAGAGACCTTGGCCAGCCAGGAGTGTAGAAAACCGTAAAACAGTTCTTGAGGACCTAATTGTTAACTCTTAACAGGCAAAGGTTCCTTCAGTCCTATGAGAAATATTTTAGAATTGAACTAAAGTGTGTTTCCGATACAGGAGCATATGTCTGTCAGGGCCTGTTGGAGAGGCCCTGGATGAGAACCCCTGGCTGCAGTTCCACATCCCCCTGAAAGTAAATAGAGCCATAAGCACGGAGCTAAGGACACTGCTCCAGGACATGCTGGCTGTCGATCCTGACCAGCGACCAGAAGCCATCCAGCAGAAGAAGCAAGTCAGGCAAGCCATGGCACGAGAGAAAACATCTTTGTAGTGACTGATAGCAAGATGTCCGTGACCAAGGGCAATTCGTCTGAGTAAAGTCTGATTTCATTTTTATGTCCCGAAAGGCCACTGCCTTTGTGCTGTAGATTTCTGATTTAGACGGGCATTTCTATGGACAACTTTGACTTTTCTGTGGGTCCAATGAAAATAAGTTTTTTAACTTATTCTTTGTTACAGTTTTCGAAAGTTTAAAGACATTCACTGAGTTGACGATAAAGGAAAAGTTTCATCTTTCACCTCTTGGAAGGTAGGCCGGTCAGAGGTACAATATATGTCTTCATGTCTTCATCCTCCATGTTTGTAACTACAGGTTTCACAGTGTTGAGCTAAGACACAAAAACACCTACAAATGGCAGTTCCAAATGTATCAAATGTATAAACCTGGGCTGAAAAAGTGTGTACAGTATATACTCTGTGTAGGTCTGATAAAAGTATTCGAGTCAAAGTGTCATATGGATACAAATTCTCATGATTTTGTATTGTGTGTTTTTTCTCTGTTCTGCTTTATTGAAAGAAATCAGATGCTCTTCCTGAAACTTACCTTAGCTGATTCTTCAGCTAAACCAGACAGACTTCTGAAATTCTCAAATATTATCAAATCTTGTTGGTGCAGAGGTGGTGGAGCCCATTACCAACAGACTCACAGCTGAAATTGCTGTGAAAAGGGCTTCTACCAAATATTAACATGTGGGTGAAAATGTATACAATTGTAATATTTCCTTTTTTCCCTTTGAAAGTATAACATATGTGGTGTGAGAAAGAGGTCCTCATTTAATTGCATGAAACTCTGGCACTGGCGCAACAAACTGAACAAAGTTCAAGGGGGTATACGCTTTCTGTAGACACTTTATTTCCTCTTTTTCCATACTCTAAGAAATGATTTGGGAAACCTGTGGGACACTGGAGGTCATTATACATGAGCCTCTTTCTGCACCTTTTAAGCCATTGAAACCTAGTTGCCTTGTTACAAGGTCTAATATTACAGTAGGTGTGGTTTCCGTCTCCTAATTTCTGAGAATGATCAAATTGGGGAATAAGTTGTAGGGAATACCACTCTTGCACTTCTAAGAAAAGACTATCTCAAATGAAACTCGCTATAGAAAGACATCTTGTTGAAAAATTCTTTATTTTTTGTCATTTCTAAAGAAAAAACATTCATCAAGTCCTTCACAAATGTTTTGTTTGTGACTTTCTCTGTTGTTCCCTTTCACACTCAACTGAACTATGTGTTATGTCTTGTAAACGTAATCAAACAAATTCACTTAGGTGTGTGGGTTAACACAAACCCATATTGTATGAAACATTCAGTTTTTCATTCAAGTTTTTTCTAACAATTGCATCCATGCTAGGACTACAGTAAACAACACTTTTTACTAAAGTAAATGAAATTGTTCATTAAACAAGACACATTGTTTTAAATGTATGCAATACGACGACACTAAAAACAACACTGAAACTTTTCATTGAAATACTGGACGAGGTTGTGCATATTCAATGGATTTCTCCTGGTGCTTTTTTTCCATCAGTCTTTTCATGTTCTTGTTCTCTACTCAGGTGTCTCCTGTTCCTTTGGTGATGTCTGCTGTACACACATGGTATCATACACTTGAGCAAAGTGTGATACCACCGTTTGTTCTTCTCCTAAAATAAAGATGAACATTGACAAAAGTCAGAAGCACTCTTTTCTTTGACAGACGAACAAAACAATGCAACAATAACCATACTCTCTGTTCCTTACTCATTTCTACCTACCTGTTTGACCACTTTGTCTGCTTCAGTCAGGACAGGGTGCTGGGGCTGACTCTGAGCAATCTGAGAAGAGCTCTCTGTGATCTTCTCCCCTACAGTGGCTACATTGTACTCTGTTTGAAATCCAGGTATCGCCTCCGGTAAGTTCCTCTGTCCTTTTTGGGACTTGAAAGGGTAGAATCATTTTGTGACTACATTTCCTTGTCATGCACTGATATGTTCTGGTTTGTGTTCGATTACTGCAGGCGTTCAAGTACTTTCTTTTTGTTCTAGATTGGCAGTGTTTGAGATGGTAGGAACTTGTCATATTCTCAACTCTGAATGCTCTGCAAACATACTATTTTAGCAATTCTTAGAAATCTGAAAGCAGTGTTACCTGTATCATTTTTTTGTCTTGGTAGTAGTATTGCAGCTCCAACATCAGCACTTAAATAATGGTTTGTGATGTTACTTGTCCTTGGAGTTAGTATACTCCTGAGAAGTCAAGAGAAATCTTACGTAAGCATTAATTATGTTTCACTTTTGAAAGCAAAGTACGTGTCAAGTACTTTGAAGGCATTTGTTGATACTTTTAAGCACTTTCGTTGATTATTATTATCCTTCAATTAGTTATTACAAGTCCAACATTCTCTACATGATCTCACTCCATATTCAGAATGTGGGAATACAATTGTTTTAAGGAAATGCCACTGAATAGATAGTAGCTGCACTCTACAAAGATGAATTTGCTAATTAATCAGTCAGGGACACAGCTTATACTTCAGTAGTCTTAGATCATGTAATGATGATTATTGTACTTTATAACTAGCAAAATCCCCATATCCTGTTCATTGCCCCTTTTTCAGTTATGTGGATTGACTTATCCCTGAAGTGGTTAATTCTCACCTTGACATCTCATAGAACAACTGAATCTCTACCAAGGGTGAATGTGTCCTTCCTCTTGATGTCTAAAAGAAAAGGTTAAAATTCATTGAAGCAAAATGCAACAACCCAAAACGTTGGGGAGGTCGTTTCCACAGTTATTTCATATGACAGTGCTTGGAGTGAAACTACATGACCATGGTGAAGAAGAAAAAACACTTTACCTTGTTCCTCCTGACTGATGTCCTTATGCGTGTTTTGCACAGTTGAGCGTTTTGTGTCTTGTCGTCTGTGTAGGCAACAGCCCTCTTCCCTGGGATAGAACTAGATGATATTTAGACACGTTAATTTGACTTCTCCATTGCTCACATTGATGTGGATATGATTATAATGCTCTGTTTTGTGGGCTTCCCAAGAAAACAATAAATCCCTTACTACTTGTTCGAAATGCAGTAGCACAGATCCTAACAAATACAAGAAAGAGAATATCATTCCTGTTTTGAAAAAACTTCACTGGTCACCTGTATTATCTAGGATAAATTTGAAAGTTCTTTTACTTGTTTTTAAAGCTTTAAGCGACCTAGCACGTCTGTACCTTACTGAATGTCTGTCTTCATATGTTCCTATACGTGACCTGAGATCTGCACATACTGGCCTACTGCAAATACCACATGTGAAATGCAGAAAGAGTGGAGAGGCTGCTTTTTGTTTTTATGCTTCCAAATTATGAAACTCACTTCCACTTTTTATTAGGCAGTCAAGCTCGGTACATTGTTTTAAAAAACATTTGAAAATGTTGCTTTTAGTTAAAGTGGTTCTTTGTTCTTTCTATTTCTGTTTCTTTTTTTAGTTCTCTTTAATTGTTCTTATTTTATTACGACTTTCCTAATTTTTATTTATTTAATTGACATGTATGTTGCTTTACTGTATTGCTGTATTTTCCTTTACAACTGAAAGTATAACTCTCAATTTTAATATTTTATTTTTATGCTTGGTTTTTGAAGCACCAAAGCACTATTTGTATGAAAGGTGCTCTATAGATAAAGTTTATTATTATTATTTTTAATATTATTATTATACTTTGTTACATTTTTGGTTAGGACAAAGATTCTAGTAGAGGTGGCCTCTTTTACCCCGTTCCAAAAAATTGGAAAACTACCTTCAGAATACACTGACAATGACCATCTACTGTCTCCTCTAACTGTGTATTGTCATCATGCATATCTTGTGTATTATTTATTGTAGTTGGTTTTGTCATTCTGTAAAGAAGCCACCTTTCAAGGCACTATATAAAATAATGTTTGTTATTATTATTTACATTTTTCAGCGTTAAATCTGGCGAAGAGTCTTAAGAGAATATCAAAGAACAAGTTGCTCTTACCTTTCCATTCCAAGAAATGCCCTCAGCTCGGATTGCAGAGATTGACCTCTCTGTCTCAAATTCTGAGAAACATAGACTCGATTGAAAAATGACCATTTCCTAAGATTCACATAACATCACCAGTCAACATTTGCCACTTGACATCAATAGAAACCATAGAGTACATGACATTTCCAATCAGTTTTCTTTCAAGGTACAATACCAATCGCCTT
This sequence comes from Lepisosteus oculatus, assembly GCF_040954835.1. Lineage (NCBI taxonomy): Eukaryota > Metazoa > Chordata > Actinopteri > Semionotiformes > Lepisosteidae > Lepisosteus > Lepisosteus oculatus. Next base: position 1,536,018 of record NW_027168053.1, on the reverse strand, counting down.
GCCAGAAGAGTTATACTGCGGTAGATAAATATTACAAATGTCAGATACATGCAGAGTTGTTTGGATTACTATGAAAAGATTGGCAAATATATTTATGTTCATTATATTTCTTGGAGTGACAGAGCTAAAGAGAAAACAATACTTACCTTTATCTCTGCAGACAGGATCGCAAGGGATTCCCTTATACTGGGTTCCTATGTAACAAATAATACATTATTCAAAAAACATGATATTTCTCTGTCCATTGGCAGCATGATTGTTTATCATTACAGTTTTAGTTAGCTTTAATTTTGGAAACCCCAAGTAAACATAGTTTGTGCCTTTCTCTGAACTTTTTGGCATTTCAATTCAGTTGTTTGTAAGCTTATTTTACAGTTGCTAGGTTGATGAAGTTCCTGAACTGTGCAGTATTTCTTTTGGGTTTGGTGCGAATCATATTCTAGCGGTTGGGGGAAAAAAGCACAGGTGCCATCCCACCATTAAACCCTGAAACTTACCTTAGCCGATTCTTCAACTAAACCAGACATGTTAACTAAGTGTTACAGTATGTTTCAAAGTGTGTATTTTAGCAAACACAACTGAAGTTCTGTTGTCTCCTTGGAGACACCTGGAACTGGTGTGATGCTGGTTCTATGACATCATTCGTTCTAAATGTAAATGCAGGTATTGGCACAACATAGTAAATTGATGTAAAGTTATGGATCCATTTATGATTTTCACTCAGTTTGAAAGAGTTCCTGTCGTGTGGTTAAAGTTTGTGTTACGGAGGGTTAACTGGGGTTCTGGCTACTAGTTAGGCTTGGTCATTCAGTCATCTGGTTCATGTAATAGGAAGCTAAGAGATCTGTGTTTTAGTTTTACTGTTTGTTTTTGTTCCATAGAATAAGAAATGTTTCATTAATATTAGTAATAGAGTAGCTGTTTCTCTAAACAGTGTGTGTCAGTTTGCACTGCAGGTGTGCCAGGTAGAGACCATTTAAGAACCCAAAAATATGCTGTCATTTACTGCCGTGGCTAATTTCTGTTAACCTTGTCTCTCACTCACTTTGATGAGCAAAATGTTCATACATAAAGCATACATTTCTGATTGGTCAGAAGAAGCTTCTTAACATATAAGGTATAAAGAAAGTCAGAAAGTTAGGCACTTAGGTCAGCCTTAGGCAGTTAACCAAGACCATAATCCGATAAGAAGCTATTCCCTTTCATGTTGCTAAATCACATGTAGGATACATGAGTTACACCTCCACTTAAGAGACCTTAAAGAGACCTTGGCCAGCCAGGAGTGTAGAAAATCGTAAAACAGTTCTTGAGGACCTAATTGTTAACTCTTAACAGGCAAAGGTTCCTTCAGTCCTATGAGAAATATTTTAGAATTGAACTAAAGTGTGTTTCCGATACAGGAGCATATGTCTGTCAGGGCCTGTTGGAGAGGCCCTGGATGAGAACCCCTGGCTGCAGTTCCACATCCCCCTGAAAGTAAATAGAGCCATAAGCACGGAGCTAAGGACACTGCTCCAGGACATGCTGGCTGTCGATCCTGACCAGCGACCAGAAGCCATCCAGCAGAAGAAGCAAGTCAGGCAAGCCATGGCACGAGAGAAAACATCTTTGTAGTGACTGATAGCAAGATGTCCGTGACCAAGGGCAATTCGTCTGAGTAAAGTCTGATTTCATTTTTATGTCCCGAAAGGCCACTGTCACGACCACCAGCCAGCGGAGATCAACACGTAAGCGAGCCAATCAGCACCAGCAGCGGATTACTACTAACAAGCGCCGCCGCACGAGTTAACACACCTGCAATTGCTCTACCGTGCGGCACGCCGGGTTATTTATACCATTCGCACCTGATTCCCGTTGCTCGGTATTGAGTTCTCTTCTTGTTGCTCAGCCTAGCGTTCTCACCCCTCTTTTGCCTTCCTGGAATTCTGCCTGCACCTTTAGCCTTCGGACTTCGGATCTCGTCTCGCCCTTTGGATTGTTTGCTATCATTGCCTGTTTTGGATTTGACCCTGAAGCTCTCCCTTCGACTACGATTCTGTCTCACGTTTTGGATTGTTCGCCACAGTGCCTTTACCGGATCTCGACTTACCTTCGCCTTCGGACTACGGCTCAGCTCCTGGATTTGCTCGGTACGTTTACTTACCTCCCTGCGACTCCTGCATCTGCATCGGATCCTTTTCACCTCTACAGAGCATCGTTACAGAATACCGAGCCAGATTATGGATCCCGCAGACGCACAGACCCTTCGTTCCCTTCTCCCGCAGCAATCCCAGACCATCGCCCAGCTTCAATCTTCTCTCCAACTGCTCACTAACCAAGTCGCCTGGCTTTTTTCTTCCCCTGTTTCGCCGGCTTCCGCACCGATTCCTACAACGCCTTTTTTACAAACACCTGCTCCAACCACCGCGGCCCCGCCCACCACTCCCTCAACTTTACCATTTGTTCTCCCGGAGAAGTATGACGGCAATCCTGCAGGCTGCAGGGGCTTTATTGCCCAGTGCTCCCTGGCTTTTCAGCTGCAGCCTGAGCGTTTTTCTACTTCTCGACAGAGGATCGGATTCGCACTTTCCTTGCTCACAGGCAAAGCATTGGATTGGGCTGCAGTATTGCTTGCTAGAGGAGAGCAGCTGTTCTCTGACTTTCAGCTTTTCGCTGACCGTCTCCAGGCGCGTTTTTCTCAAAGCAACCCGGATTTGACTTGCCTTCGGCTTTCCTCTCTTCGGCAGGGCGACAGACCACTGCAAGATTATGTGGCTGAATTCCAAGCCCTCGCCACGGAGTCTGCCTGGAACCCGGAAGCTTTGGTTTGCCTCTTCGCTAAGGGTCTCTCGGAGGATCTAAAGGACCACCTGGTGCTCATGTCCTTACCAACCTGGTCTCTAGAGGCGGCTATCGCTGCGGTAGTTGAATTGGACACTCGCATTCGGCTGCGGAGAGCGGAGAGACACCCAGGAAGCAGACCTGTGCGGCCCATGGGTCCTCCCCTCGTGGCGCCCACCCTGCCACATGCACCCCTGTCCTTGGAGGAAAAGGAAAGGCGCCGTCAGGAGGGGCTGTGTCTGTACTGCTCTGCGTCGGGTCACTTGCTCGCTACTTGTCCTTTGAGACCCCCACATCCACCTCGAGCTCCCCCACTGCCTACTGTTAGTGTCAGTAGTGCTGTTTTTTCACAATCCTCTTCAGGGCCTTTATTCCCAGCTGAGATTTCCTGGATGGACACGCACCTTCCCCTTTCGGTTTTGGTGGATTCAGGTGCAGCTGGGAATTTTATGGATGCCTCTTTTGCTAAGAAGTGGGATATTCCTCTTGCTCCGCTTTCACCCCCTATCTGCATTCAAACGTTGGATGGGTCACCGATCGCTCCTGGACGTATTTCCTGGCAGACCATTCCCCTATCCCTTACTGTTGGTGCCACTCATGTGGAGGACATTTCACTCCTTCTCCTGGATTCCCCTGCTTACCCTGTGATCCTGGGCCTTCCCTGGCTCAAAAAGCATGATCCCCACATCTCCTGGGCCAAGAATGAGATCATTGCCTGGAGCCAGGCCTGTCGTGACAACTGTTGTCGTCCTCCACTCAAGGTTGCTGCTTCAGTAAACCTCTTGGAAGAACACTCTATTATTCCCCCCCAATATGCACATTTGAAGCAAGCCTTTGACAAACAGAAAGCTCTATCGCTCCCCCCTCACCGCACCTATGACTGTGCAATAGATTTGCTTCCAGGAGCACTCCCACCCAAAGGACGGATCTACCCGCTCACTCAGACGGAGAATGAAGCCCTGCAGGATTATATCAAGGAGGCCCTGAATTCTGGTTTTATTCGTCCCTCCTCGTCCCCAGCCTGTGCTGGGTTCTTCTTCATAGGGAAGAAGGACGGCTCCTTGAGGCCGTGTATTGATTACAGAGGCCTGAACTCCATTACAGTCAAACATCCCTACCCCTTGCCTTTAATCCCAGCCGCTCTGGAGTCCCTACGTGGAGCCTCCATTTTTTCTAAACTAGATCTACGAGGGGCTTATAATTTAATCAGGATCCGTGAAGGGGATGAGTGGAAGACAGCCTTTATGACCACGCACGGCCACTATGAATATCAGGTGATGCCTTTTGGACTCGCTAATGCCCCGGCAGTCTTCCAATCCTTCATAAATGACATCTTCAGGGACATTATTGGAAAATTTGTCTTGGTATACTTGGATGACATCCTCATTTTTTCCACCGACCCTCAGGAACATGTCCATCACGTCCAGGAGGTCTTGTCCAGACTCATCGACAACCAGCTCTACGCCAAGCTTGAGAAATGCATTTTTCATGCTTCTAAGATTCACTTTCTGGGCTACATTATTTCTCCTCTTGGAGTCGAGATGGACTCAGCCAAGGTGGCAGCTATCAATGATTGGCCTGTGCCACGTAATTTGAAGCAAATCCAACGCTTTCTAGGTTTTGCCAACTTCTACAGGCGATTCATCCGGAACTTTAGCTCCGTGGTGGCGCCCATTACGGCTCTGACCCGCAACCGTCCTAGTCGGGGTAAATGGAATCCGGAGGCTAACCAGGCATTCCTGCGCTTGAAACGTCTCTTCAGCTCCGCTCCTCTCCTACGGCATCCGGATCCCTCCCGGCCTTTCATTGTTGAAGTTGACGCCTCTGCCCATGGGGTTGGTGCAGTCCTCTCCCAGCGCCTCGAAGAGGATCGCCTCCCTCATCCATGTGCTTTCTTTTCCAAGAAGCTCTCTCCTGCTGAGGTTAACTATGATGTGGGCAATCGGGAACTCCTAGCTATCAAGCTGGCCCTCGAGGAATGGAGACACTGGCTGGAGGGGGCTCAGCACCCCTTTGTCATTATTACGGACCATAAGAACCTGTCCTATATTCAATCTGCCAAGCGCCTCAACTCGCGTCAGGCCCGTTGGTCACTTTTCTTTTCTCGTTTCAATTTTGTTATCACTTACACTCCTGGCTCGAAGAATGGGAGGGCTGATGCACTCTCTCGGCTCCATGACCCCCCAGACCTGGACGACACACCTGAACCAATCATCTCTCCTAACAGAATCGTGGCAGCGATTCATTGCTCCATTGAAGATCAGGTCAGGCGTGCCCTCAACGGAACTACAGTTCCTCTGTGCTGCCCCCCGGATAAGCTTTTCGTCCCGAACAACTTACGTTCTGCGGTTTTGCAGTGGGGACATGATTCCCGGTTCGCCGGCCACCCGGGATGCAGATGCACTCTGGACCTCCTCACCAGGGACTTTTGGTGGCCTTCCATGCGATCTGATGCAGCAGAGTACGTCCGGGCTTGCCCGGTCTGTGCCAGGAGCAAGACTCCGCGCTCTAGGAAGGCTGGCCTCCTTCACCCCCTTCCAATCCCACACCGCCCTTGGTCCCACATAGCTGTTGACTTCATTACGGACCTTCCTAACAGTCAGGGTCATACGGTAATCATGGTGGTCTCCGATCGTTTTTCCAAAGCAGCCCATTTTGTCCCCCTCCCAGCATTGCCCACAGCCCAGGAAATGGCATCTTTGTTTGTACAACAGGTCTTTAGGATACATGGTTTGCCTGATGACGTTGTCTCGGACAGGGGACCGCAATTTATCTCGGCCTTTTGGAAGGCTTTCTGTCAAACTTTAGGGACTCGTGTATCTTTGACTTCTGGTTATCATCCTGAGGCCAATGGTCAGGTGGAAAGGACCAATCAAAGCCTCCTGACCTTTTTGAGAGCCTTCACCTCCAGCTCACAGGATGATTGGTCATCACTACTTCCCTGGGCAGAATATGCCCACAATTCTCTTACCTCCTCCTCCACAGGTCTCTCTCCCTTCCTTTGTTCTTTAGGTTATCAGCCCACTCTCATCCCTGTCACACCTCCACTCACGGCAGTGCCGTCCGTGCAACAATATATTGCCAAACTGCGAAGGACCTGGAAAATGGCGAGGACAGCTCTTATTAAGTCAACCCAGCGCCACGCCAAATTCGCCAACCGACACCGCAGACCAGCCCCTCGTTTTCGGAAAGGACAGTTTGTTTGGTTATCGACACGGAACCTACCTATACATCAGCCTTCCAAAAAGCTTGGGCCTAGATATATTGGTCCCTTCCGGATTCGTTCCCGGATCACCCCGGTTACCTTCCGTCTTGCTCTCCCCCCTACCCTCAGAATCCACCCCTCATTTCATGTCTCCCTCCTGAAACCTGTTTACCGCTCGCCCCTTGCGGCTCCCCAACATCGCCCGCCACCTCCTCGTCGCATTCAGGGGCGCCCGGCTTATACGGTCCACAAGATCATTGACTCCAGATGGAACCGCGGTACCCTGCAGTATTTTGTCGACTGGGAAGGTTTTGGTGCCGAGGAGAGATCTTGGGTTCCAGAGAAGGATATTTTGGACCCTACACTAATCAGTGACTTTCACAGGGACTATCCTAATCGGCCGTCTCGGGCGTCGGGAGCCGCCCGTGAAGGGGGGGGTACTGTCACGACCACCAGCCAGCGGAGATCAACACGTAAGCGAGCCAATCAGCACCAGCAGCGGATTACTACTAACAAGCGCCGCCGCACGAGTTAACACACCTGCAATTGCTCTACCGTGCGGCACGCCGGGTTATTTATACCATTCGCACCTGATTCCCGTTGCTCGGTATTGAGTTCTCTTCTTGTTGCTCAGCCTAGCGTTCTCACCCCTCTTTTGCCTTCCTGGAATTCTGCCTGCACCTTTAGCCTTCGGACTTCGGATCTCGTCTCGCCCTTTGGATTGTTTGCTATCATTGCCTGTTTTGGATTTGACCCTGAAGCTCTCCCTTCGACTACGATTCTGTCTCACGTTTTGGATTGTTCGCCACAGTGCCTTTACCGGATCTCGACTTACCTTCGCCTTCGGACTACGGCTCAGCTCCTGGATTTGCTCGGTACGTTTACTTACCTCCCTGCGACTCCTGCATCTGCATCGGATCCTTTTCACCTCTACAGAGCATCGTTACAGCCACTGCCTTTGTGCTGTAGATTTCTGATTTAGACGGGCATTTCTATGGACAACTTTGACTTTTCTGTGGGTCCAATGAAAATAAGTTTTTTAACTTATTCTTTGTTACAGTTTTCGAAAGTTTAAAGACATTCACTGAGTTGACGATAAAGGAAAAGTTTCATCTTTCACCTCTTGGAAGGTAGGCCGGTCAGAGGTACAATATATGTCTTCATGTCTTCATCCTCCATGTTTGTAACTACAGGTTTCACAGTGTTGAGCTAAGACACAAAAACACCTACAAATGGCAGTTCCAAATGTATCAAATGTATAAACCTGGGCTGAAAAAGTGTGTACAGTATATACTCTGTGTAGGTCTGATAAAAGTATTCGAGTCAAAGTGTCATATGGATACAAATTCTCATGATTTTGTATTGTGTGTTTTTTCTCTGTTCTGCTTTATTGAAAGAAATCAGATGCTCTTCCTGAAACTTACCTTAGCTGATTCTTCAGCTAAACCAGACAGACTTCTGAAATTCTCAAATATTATCAAATCTTGTTGGTTCAGAGGTGGTGGAGCCCATTACCAACAGACTCACAGCTGAAATTGCTGTGAAAAGGGCTTCTACCAAATATTAACATTTGGGTGAAAATGTATACAATTCTAATATTTCCTTTTTTCCCATTGAAAGTATAACATATGTGGTGTGAGAAAGAGGTCCTCATTTAATTGCATGAAACTCTGGCACTGGCGCAACAAACTGAACAAAGTTCAAGGGGGTATACGCTTTCTGTAGACACTTTATTTCCTCTTTTTCCATACTCTAAGAAATGATTTGGGAAACCTGTGGGACACTGGAGGTCATTATACATGAGCCTCTTTCTGCACCTTTTAAGCCATTGAAACCTAGTTGCCTTGTTACAAGGTCTAATATTACAGTAGGTGTGGTTTCCGTCTCCTAATTTCTGAGAATGATCAAATTGGGGAATAAGTTGTAGGGAATACCACTCTTGCACTTCTAAGAAAAGACTATCTCAAATGTAACTCGCTATAGAAAGACATCTTGTTGAAAAATTCTTTATTTTATGTCATTTCTAAAGAAAAAACATTCATCAAGTCCTTCACAAATGTTTTGTTTGTGACTTTCTCTGTTGTTCCCTTTTACACTCAACTGAACTATGTGTTATGTCTTGTAAACGTAATCAAACATTTCACTTAGGTGTGTGGGTTAACACAAACCCATATTGTATGAAACATTCAGTTTTTCATTCAAGTTTTTTCTAACAATTGCATCCATGCTAGGACTACAGTAAACAACACTTTTTACTAAAGTAAATGAAATTGTTCATTAAACAAGACACATTGTTTTAAATGTATGCAATACGACGACACTAAAAACAACACTGAAACTTTTCATTGAAATACTGGACGAGGTTGTGCATATTCAATGGATTTCTCCTGGTGCTTTTTTTCATCAGTCTTTTCATGTTCTTGTTCTCTACTCAGGTGTCTCCTGTTCCTTTGGTGATGTCTGCTGTACACACATGGTATCATACACTTGAGCAAAGTGTGATACCACCGTTTGTTCTTCTCCTAAAATAAAGATGAACATTGACAAAAGTCAGAAGCACTCTTTTCTTTGACAGACGAACAAAACAATGCAACAATAACCATACTCTCTGTTCCTTACTCATTTCTACCTACCTGTTTGACCACTTTGTCTGCTTCAGTCAGGACAGGGTGCTGGGGCTGACTCTGAGCAATCTGAGAAGAGCTCTCTGTGATCTTCTCCCCTACAGTGGCTACATCGTACTCTGTTTGAAATCCAGGTATCGCCTCCGGTAAGTTCCTCGGTCCTTTTTGAGAATTGAAAGGGCAGAATCATTTTGTGACTACATTTCCTTGTCATGCACTGATATGTTCTGGTTTGTGTTCGATTACTGCAGGCGTTCAAGTACTTTCTTTTTGTTCTAGATTGGCAGTGTTTGAGATGGTAGGAACTTGTCATATTCTCAACTCTGAATGCTCTGTAAACATACTATTTTAGCAATTCTTAGAAATCTGAAAGCAGTGTTACCTGTATCATTTTTTGTCTTGGTAGTAGTATTGCAGCTCCAACATCAGCACTTAAATAATGGTTTGTGATGTTACTTGTCCTTGGAGTTAGTATACTCCTGAGAAGTCAAGAGAAATCTTACGTAAGCATTAATTATGTTTCACTTTTGAAAGCAAAGTACGTGTCAAGTACTTTGAAGGCATTTGTTGATACTTTTAAGCACTTTCGTTGATTATTATTATCCTTCAATTAGTTATTACAAGTCCAACATTCTCTACATGATCTCACTCCATATTCAGAATGTGGGAATACAATTGTTTTAAGGAAATGCCACTGAATAGATAGTAGCTGCACTCTACAAAGATGAATTTGCTAATTAATCAGTCAGGGACACAGCTTATACTTCAGTAGTCTTAGATCATGTAATGATGATTATTGTACTTTATAACTAGCAAAATCCCCATATCCTGTTCATTGCCCCTTTTTCAGTTATGTGGATTGACTTATGCCTGAAGTGGTTAATTCTCACCTTGACATCTCATAGAACAACTGAATCTCTACCAAGGGTGAATGTGTCCTTCCTCTTAATGTCTAAAAGAAAAGGTTAAAATTCATTGAAGCAAAATGCAACAACCCAAAACGTTGGGGATGTCGTTTCCATAGTTATTTCATATGACAGTGCTTGGAGTGAAACTACATGACCATGGTGAAGAAGAAAAAACACTTTACCTTGTTCCTCCTGACTGATGTCCTTATGCGTGTTTTGCACAGTTGAGCGTTTTGTGTCTTGTCGTCTGTGTAGGCAACAGCCCTCTTCCCTGGGATAGAACTAGATGATATTTAGACACGTTAATTTGACTTCTCCATTGCTCACATTGATGTGGATATGATTATAATGCTCTGTTTTGTGGGCTTCCCAAGAAAACAATAAATCCCTTACTACTTGTTCGAAATGCAGTAGCACAGATCCTAACAAATACAAGAAAGAGAATATCATTCCTGTTTTGAAAAAACTTCACTGGTCACCTGTATTATCTAGGATAAATTTGAAAGTTCTTTTACTTGTTTTTAAAGTTTAAGCGACCTAGCACGTCTGTACCTTACTGAATGTCTGTCTTCATATGTTCCTATACGTGACCTGAGATCTGCACATACTGGCCTACTGCAAATACCACATGTGAAATGCAGAAAGAGTGGAGAGGCTGCTTTTTGTTTTTATGCTTCCAAATTATGAAACTCACTTCCACTTTTTATTAGGCAGTCAAGCTCGGTACATTGTTTTAAAAAACATTTGAAAATGTTGCTTTTAGTTAAAGTGGTTCTTTGTTCTTTCTATTTCTGTTTCTTTTTTTAGTTCTCTTTAATTGTTCTTATTTTATTACGACTTTCCTAATTTTTATTTATTTAATTGACATGTATGTTGCTTTACTGTATTGCTGTATTTTCCTTGACAACTGAAAGTATATCTCTCAATTTTAATATTTTATTTTTACGCTTGCTTTTTAAAGCACCAAAGCACTATTTGTATGAAAGGTGCTCTATAGATAAAGTTTATTATTATTATTTTTAATATTATTATTATACTTTGTTACATTTTTGGTTAGGACAAAGATTCTAGTAGAGGTGGCCTCTTTTACCCCGTTCCAAAAAATTGGAAAACTACCTTCAGAATACACTGACAATGACCATCTACTGTCTCCTCTAACTGTGTATTGTCATCATGCATATCTTGTGTATTATTTATTGTAGTTGGTTTTGTCATTCTGTAAAGAAGCCACCTTTCAAGGCACTATATAAAATAATGTTTGTTATTATTATTTACATTTTTCAGCGTTAAATCTGGCGAAGAGTCTTAAGAGAATATCAAAGAACAAGTTGCTCTTACCTTTCCATTCCAAGAAATGCCCTCAGCTCGGATTGCAGAGATTGACCTCTCTGTCTCAAATTCTGAGAAACATAGACTCGATTGAAAAATGACCATTTCCTAAGATTCACATAACATCACCAGTCAACATTTGCCACTTGACATCAATAGAAACCATAGAGTACATGACATTTCCAATCAGTTTTCTTTCAAGGTACAATACCAATCGCCTTGCCAGAAGAGTTATACTGCGGTAGATAAATATTACAAATGTCAGATACACGCAGAGTTGTTTGGATTACTATGAAAAGATTGGCAAATATATTTATGTTCATTATATTTCTTGGAGTGACAGAGCTAAAGAGAAAACAATACTTACCTTTATCTCTGCAGACAGGATCGCAAGGGATTCCCTTATATTGGGTTCCTATGTAACAAATAATACATTATTCAAAAAACATGATATTTCTCTGTCCATTGGCAGCATGATTGTTTATCATTACAGTTTTAGTTAGCTTTAATTTTGGAAACCCCAAGTAAACATAGTTTGTGCCTTTCTCTGAACTTTTTGGCATTTCAATTCAGTTGTTTGTAAGCTTATTTTACAGTTGCTAGGTTGATGAAGTTCCTGAACTGTGCAGTATTTCTTTTGGGTTTGGTGCGAATCATATTCTAGCGGTTGGGGGAAAAAAGCACAGGTGCCATCCCACCATTAAACCCTGAAACTTACCTTAGCCGATTCTTCAACTAAACCAGACATGTTAACTAAGTGTTACAGTATGTTTCAAAGTGTGTATTTTAGCAAACACAACTGAAGTTCTGTTGTCTCCTTGGAGACACCTGGAACTGGTGTGATGCTGGTTCTATGACATCATTCGTTCTAAATGTAAATGCAGGTATTGGCACAACATAGTAAATTGATGTAAAGTTATGGATCCATTTATGATTTTCACTCAGTTTGAAAGAGTTCCTGTCGTGTGGTTAAAGTTTGTGTTACGGAGGGTTAACTGGGGTTCTGGCTACTAGTTAGGCTTTCAGTCATCTGGTTCATGAAATAGGAAGCTAAGAGATCTGTGTTTTAGTTTTACTGTTTGTTTTTGTTCCATAGAATAAGAAATGTTTCATTAATATTAGTAATAGAGTAGCTGTTTCGCTAAACAGTGTGTGTCAGTTTGCACTGCAGGTGTGCCAGGTAGAGACCATTTAAGAACCCAAAAATATGCTGTCATTTACTGCCGTGGCTAATTTCTGTTAACCTTGTCTCTCACTCACTTTGATGAGCAAAATGTTCATACATAAAGCATACATTTCTGATTGGTCAGAAGAAGCTTCTTAACATATAAGGTATAAAGAAAGTCAGAAAGTTAGGCACTTAGGTCAGCCTTAGGCAGTTAACCAAGACCATAATCCGATAAGAAGCTATTCCCTTTCATGTTACTAAATCACATGTAGGATACATGAGTTACACCTCCACTTAAGAGACCTTAAAGAGACCTTGGCCAGCCAGGAGTGTAGAAAACCGTAAAACAGTTCTTGAGGACCTAATTGTTAACTCTTAACAGGCAAAGGTTCCTTCAGTCCTATGAGAAATATTTTAGAATTGAACTAAAGTGTGTTTCCGATACAGGAGCATATGTCTGTCAGGGCCTGTTGGAGAGGCCCTGGATGAGAACCCCTGGCTGCAGTTCCACATCCCCCTGAAAGTAAATAGAGCCATAAGCATGGAGCAAAGGACACTGCTCCAGGACATGCTGGCTGTCGATCCTGACCAGCGACCAGAAGCCATCCAGCAGAAGAAGCAAGTCAGGCAAGCCATGGCACGAGAGAAAACATCTTTGTAGTGACTGATAGCAAGATGTCCGTGACCAAGGGCAATTCGTCTGAGTAAAGTCTGATTTCATTTTTATGTCCCGAAAGGCCACTGCCTTTGTGCTGTAGATTTCTGATTTAGACGGGCATTTCTATGGACAACTTTGACTTTTCTGTGGGTCCAATGAAAATAAGTTTTTTAACTTATTCTTTGTTACAGTTTTCGAAAGTTTAAAGACATTCACTGAGTTGACGATAAAGGAAAAGTTTCATCTTTCACCTCTTGGAAGGTAGGCCGGTCAGAGGTATAATATATGTCTTCATGTCTTCATCCTCCATGTTTGTAACTACAGGTTTCACAGTGTTGAGCTAAGACACAAAAACACCTACAAATGGCAGTTCCAAATGTATCAAATGTATAAACCTGGGCTGAAAAAGTGTGTACAGTATATACTCTGTGTAGGTCTGATAAAAGTATTCGAGTCAAAGTGTCATATGGATACAAATTCTCATGATTTTGTATTGTGTGTTTTTTCTCTGTTCTGCTTTATTGAAAGAAATCAGATGCTCTTCCTGAAACTTACCTTAGCTGATTCTTCAGCTAAACCAGACAGACTTCTGAAATTCTCAAATATTATCAAATCTTGTTGGTTCAGAGGTGGTGGAGCCCATTACCAACAGACTCACAGCTGAAATTGCTGTGAAAAGGGCTTCTACCAAATATTAACATTTGGGTGAAAATGTATACAATTCTAATATTTCCTTTTTTCCCATTGAAAGTATAACATATGTGGTGTGAGAAAGAGGTCCTCATTTAATTGCATGAAACTCTGGCACTGGCGCAACAAACTGAACAAAGTTCAAGGGGGTATACGCTTTCTGTAGACACTTTATTTCCTCTTTTTCCATACTCTAAGAAATGATTTGGGAAACCTGTGGGACACTGGAGGTCATTATACATGAGCCTCTTTCTGCACCTTTTAAGCCATTGAAACCTAGTTGCCTTGTTACAAGGTCTAATATTACAGTAGGTGTGGTTTCCGTCTCCTAATTTCTGAGAATGATCAAATTGGGGAATAAGTTGTAGGGAATACCACTCTTGCACTTCTAAGAAAAGACTATCTCAAATGTAACTCGCTATAGAAAGACATCTTGTTGAAAAATTCTTTATTTTATGTCATTTCTAAAGAAAAAACATTCATCAAGTCCTTCACAAATGTTTTGTTTGTGACTTTCTCTGTTGTTCCCTTTCACACTCAACTGAACTATGTGTTATGTCTTGTAAACGTAATCAAACATTTCACTTAGGTGTGTGGGTTAACACAAACCCATATTGTATGAAACATTCAGTTTTTCATTCAAGTTTTTTCTAACAATTGCATCCATGCTAGGACTACAGTAAACAACACTTTTTACTAAAGTAAATGAAATTGTTCATTAAACAAGACACATTGTTTTAAATGTATGCAATACGACGACACTAAAAACAACACTGAAACTTTTCATTGAAATACTGGACGAGGTTGTGCATATTCAATGGATTTCTCCTGGTGCTTTTTTTCATCAGTCTTTTCATGTTCTTGTTCTCTACTCAGGTGTCTCCTGTTCCTTTGGTGATGTCTGCTGTACACACATGGTATCATACACTTGAGCAAAGTGTGATACCACCGTTTGTTCTTCTCCTAAAATAAAGATGAACATTGACAAAAGTCAGAAGCACTCTTTTCTTTGACAGACGAACAAAACAATGCAAGAATAACCATACTCTCTGTTCCTTACTCATTTCTACCTACCTGTTTGACCACTTTGTCTGCTTCAGTCAGGACAGGGTGCTGGGGCTGATTCTGAGCAATCTGAGAAGAGCTCTCTGTGATCTTCTCCCCTACAGTGGCTACATTGTACTCTGTTTGAAATCCAGGTATCGCCTCCGGTAAGTTCCTCGGTCCTTTTTGGGACTTGAAAGGGCAGAATCATTTTGTGACTACATTTCCTTGTCATGCACTGATATGTTCTGGTTTGTGTTCGATTACTGCAGGCGTTCAAGTACTTTCTTTTTGTTCTAGATTGGCAGTGTTTGAGATGGTAGGAACTTGTCATATTCTCAACTCTGAATGCTCTGTAAACATACTATTTTAGCAATTCTTAGAAATCTGAAAGCAGTGTTACCTGTATCATTTTTTGTCTTGGTAGTAGTATTGCAGCTCCAACATCAGCACTTAAATAATGGTTTGTGATGTTACTTGTCCTTGGAGTTAGTATACTCCTGAGAAGTCAAGAGAAATCTTACGTAAGCATTAATTATGTTTCACTTTTGAAAGCAAAGTACGTGTCAAGTACTTTGAAGGCATTTGTTGATACTTTTAAGCACTTTCGTTGATTATTATTATCCTTCAATTAGTTATTACAAGTCCAACATTCTTACATGATTTCACTCCATATTCAGAATGTGGGAATACAGTTGTTTTAAGGAAATGCCACTGAATAGATAGTAGCTGCACTCTACAAAGATGAATTTGCTAATTAATCAGTCAGGGACACAGCTTATACTTCAGTAGTCTTAGATCATGTAATGATGATTATTGTACTTTATAACTAGCAAAATCCCCATATCCTGTTCATTGCCCCTTTTTCAGTTATGTGGATTGACTTATGCCTGAAGTGGTTAATTCTCACCTTGACATCTCATAGAACAACTGAATCTCTACCAAGGGTGAATGTGTCCTTCCTCTTAATGTCTAAAAGAAAAGGTTAAAATTCATTGAAGCAAAATGCAACAACCCAAAATGTTGGGGAAGTCGTTTCCACAGTTATTTCATATGACAGTGCTTGGAGTGAAACTACATGACCATGGTGAAGAAGTAAAAACACTTTACCTTGTTCCTCCTGACTGATGTCCTTATGCGTGTTTTGCACAGTTGAGCGTTTTGTGTCTTGTCGTCTGTGTAGGCAACAGCCCTCTTCCCTGGGATAGAACTAGATGATATTTACACATTATTTTGACTTCTCCATTGCTCACATTGATGTGGATATGATTATAATGCTCGGTTTTGTGGGCTTCCCAAGAAAACAATAAATCCCTTACTACTTGTTCGAAATGCAGTAGCACAGATCCTAACAAATACAAGAAAGAGAATATCATTCCTGTTTTGAAAAAACTTCACTGGTCACCTGTATTATCTAGGATAAATTTGAAAGTTCTTTTACTTGTTTTTAAAGCTTTAAGCGACCTAGCACGTCTGTACCTTACTGAATGTCTGTCTTCATATGTTCCTATACGTGACCTGAGATCTGCACATACTGGCCTACTGCAAATACCACATGTGAAATGCAGAAAGAGTGGAGAGGCTGCTTTTTGTTTTTATGCTTCTAAATTATGAAACTCACTTCCACTTTTTATTAGGCAGTCAAGCTCGGTACATTGTTTTAAAAAACATTTGAAAATGTTGCTTTTAGTTAAAGTGGTTCTTTGTTCTTTCTATTTCTGTTTCTTTTTTTAGTTCTCTTTAATTGTTCTTATTTTATTACGACTTTCCTAATTTGTATTTATTTAATTGACATGTATGTTGCTTTACTGTATTGCTGTATTTTCCTTTACAACTGAAAGTATATCTCTCAATTTTAATATTTTATTTTTGCGCTTGCTTTTTAAAGCACCAAAGCACTATTTGTATGAAAGGTGCTCTATAAATAAAGTTTATTATTATTATTTTTAATATTATTATTATACTTTGTTACATTTTTGGTTAGGACAAAGATTCTAGTAGAGGTGGCCTCTTTTACCCTGTTCCAAAAAATTGGAAAACTACCTTCAGAATACACTGACAATGACCATCTACTGTCTCCTCTAACTGTGTATTGTCATCATGCATATCTTGTGTATTATTTATTGTAGTTGGTTTTGTCATTCTGTAAAGAAGCCACCTTTCAAGGCACTATATAAAATAATGTTTGTTATTATTATTTACATTTTTCATCGTAAAATCTGGCGAAGAGTCTTAAGAGAATATCAAAGAACACGTTGCTCTTACCTTTCCATTCCAAGAAATGCCCTCAGCTCGGTTTGCAGAGATTGACCTCTCTGTCTCAAATTCTGGGAAACATAGACTCGATTGAAAAATGACCATTTCCTAAGATTCACATATCACCAGTCAACATTTGCCACTTCACATCAATAGAAACCAATGAGTACATGACATTTCCAATCAGTTTTCTTTCAAGGTACAATAGCAATCGCCTTGCCAGAAGAGTTATACTGCGGTAGATAAATATTACAAATGTCAGATACACGCAGAGTTGTTTGGATTACTATGAAAAGATTGGCAAATATATTTATGTTCATTATATTTCTTGGAGTGACAGAGCTAAAGAGAAAACAATACTTACCTTTATCTCTGCAGACAGGCTCGCAAGGGATTCCCTTATACTGGGTTCCTATATAACAAATAAAACATTATTCAAAAAACATGATATTTCTCTGTCCATTGGCAGCATGATTGTTTATCATTACAGTTTTAGTTAGCTTTAATTTTGGAAACCCCAAGTAAACATAGTTTGTGCCTTTCTCTGAACTTTTTGGCATTTCAATTCAGTTGTTTGTAAGCTTATTTTACAGTTGTTAGGTTGATGAAGTTCCTGAACTGTGCAGTATTTCTTTTGGGTTTGGTGCGAATCATATTCTAGCGGTTGGGGGAAAAAAGCACAGGTGCCATCCCACCATTAAACCCTGAAACTTACCTTAGCCGATTCTTCAACTAAACCAGACATGTTAACTAAGTGTTACAGTATGTTTCAAAGTGTGTATTTTACCAAACACAACTGAAGTTCTGTTGTCTCCTTGGAGACACCTGGAACTGGTGTGATGCTGGTTCTATGACATCATTCGTTCTAAATGTAAATGCAGGTATTGGCACAACATAGTAAATTGATGTAAAGTTATGGATCCATTTATGATTTTCACTCAGTTTGAAAGAGTTCCTGTCGTGTGGTTAAACTTTGTGTTACGGAGGGTTAACTGGGGTTCTGGCTATTAGTTAGGCTTGGTCATTCAGTCATCTGGTTCATGAAATAGGAAGCTAAGAGATCTGTGTTTTAGTTTTACTGTTTGTTTTTGTTCCATAGAATAAGAAATGTTTCATTAATATTAGTAATAGAGTAGCTGTTTCTCTAAACAGTGTGTGTCAGTTTGCACTGCAGGTGTGCCAGGTAGAGACCATTTAAGAACGAAAAAATATGCTGTCATTTACTGCCGTGGCTAATTTCTGTTAACCTTGTCTCTCACTCACTTTGATGAGCAAAATGTTCATACATAAAGCATACATTTCTGATTGGTCAGAAGAGCTTCTTAACATATAAGGTATAAAGAAAGTCAGAAAGTTAGGCACTTAGGTCAGCCTTAGGCAGTTAACCAAGACCATAATCCGATAAGAAGCTATTCCCTTTCATGTTGCTAAATCACATGTAGGATACATGAGTTACACCTCCACTTAAGAGACCTTAAAGAGACCTTGGCCAGCCAGGAGTGTAGAAAACCGTAAAACAGTTCTTGAGGACCTAATTGTTAACTCTTAACAGGCAAAGGTTCCTTCAGTCCTATGAGAAATATTTTAGAATTGAACTAAAGTGTGTTTCCGACACAGGAGCATATGTCTGTCAGGGCCTGTTGGAGAGGCCCTGCGTGAGAACCCCTGGCTGCAGTTCCACATCCCCCTGAAAGTAAATAGAGCCATAAGCATGGAGCTAAGGACACTGCTCCAGGACATGCTGGCTGTCGATCCTGACCAGCGACCAGAAGCCATCCAGCTGAAGAAGCAAGTCAGGCAAGCCATGGCACGAGAGAAAACATCTTTGTAGTGACTGATAGCAAGATGTCCGTGACCAAGGGCAATTCTGCTGAGTTAAGTCTGATTTCATTTTTATGTCCCGAAAGGCCACTGCCTTTGTGCTGTAGATTTCTGATTTAGACGGGCATTTCTATGGACAACTTTGACTTTTCTGTGGGTCCAATGAAAATATTTTTTTTTACTTATTCTTTGCTACAGTTTTCGAAAGTTTAAAGACATTCACTGAGTTGACGATAAAGGAAAAGTTTCATCTTTCACCTCTTGGAAGGTAGGCCGGTCAGAGGTACAATATATGTCTTCATGTCTTCATCCTCCATGTTTGTAACTACAGGTTTCACAGTGTTGAGCTAAGACACAAAAACACCTACAAATGGCAGTTCCAAATGTATCAAATGTATAAACCTGGGCTGAAAAAGTGTGTACAGTATATACTCTGTGTAGGTCTGATAAAAGTATTCGAGTCAAAGTGTCATATGGATACAAATTCTCATGATTTTGTATTGTGTGTTTTTTCTCTGTTCTGCTTTATTGAAAGAAATCAGATGCTCTTCCTGAAACTTACCTTAGCTGATTCTTCAGCTAAACCAGACAGACTTCTGAAATTCTCAAATATTATCAAATCTTGTTGGTGCAGAGGTGGTGGAGCCCATTACCAACAGACTCACAGCTGAAATTGCTGTGAAAAGGGCTTCTACCAAATATTAACATGTGGGTGAAAATGTATACAATTGTAATATTTCCTTTTTTCCCATTGAAAGTATAACATATGTGGTGTGAGAAAGAGGTCCTCATTTAATTGCATGAAACTCTGGCACTGGCGCAACAAACTGATCAAAGTTCAAGGGGGTATACGCTTTCTGTAGACACTTTATTTCCTCTTTTTCCATAGTCTAAGAAATGATTTGGGAAACCTGTGGGACACTGGAGGTCATTATACATGAGCCTCTTTCTGCACCTTTTAAGCCATTGAAACCTAGTTGCCTTGTTACAAGGTCTAATATTACAGTAGGTGTGGTTTCCGTCTCCTAATTTCTGAGAATGATCAAATTGGGGAATAAGTTGTAGGGAATACCACTCTTGCACTCCTAAGAAAAGACTATCTCAAATGAAACTCGCTATAGAAAGACATCTTGTTGAAAAATTCTTTATTTTTTGTCATTTCTAAAGAAAAAACATTCATCAAGTCCTTCACAAATGTTTTGTTTGTGACGTTCTCTGTTGTTCCCTTTCACACTCAACTGAACTATGTGTTATGTCTTGTAAACATAATCAAACATTTCACTTAGGTGTGTGGGTTAACACAAACCCATATTGTATGAAACATTCAGTTTTTCATTCCCGTTTTTTCTAACAATTGCATCCATGCTAGGACTACAGTAAACAACACTTTTTACGAAAGTAAATGAAATTGTTCATTAAACAAGACACATTGTTTTAAATGTATGCAATACGACGACACTAAAAACAACACTGAAACTTTTCATTGAAATACTGTACGAGATTGTGCATATTCAATGGATTTCTCCTGGTGCTTTCTTTCATCAGTCTTTTCATATTCTTGTTCTCTACTCAGGTGTCTCCTGTTCCTTTGGTGATGTCTGCTGTACACACATGGCATCATACACTTGAGCAAAGTGTGATACCACTTTTTGTTCTTCTCCTAAAATAAAGATGAACATTGACAAAAGTCAGAAGCACTCTTTTCTTTGACAGACGAACAAAACAATGCAAGAATAACCATACTCTCTGTTCCTTACTCATTTCTACCTACCTGTTTGACCACTTTGTCTGCTTCAGTCAGGACAGGGTGCTGGGGCTGACTCTGAGCAATCTGAGAAGAGCTCTCTGTGATCTTCTCCCCTACAGTGGCTACATTGCACTCTGTTTGAAATCCAGGTATCGCCTCCGGTAAGTTCCTCGGTCCTTTTTGGGACTTGAAAGGGTAGAATCATTTTGTGACTACATTTCCTTGTCATGCACTGATATGTTCTGGTTTGTGTTCGATTACTGCAGGCGTTCAAGTACTTTCTTTTTGTTCTAGATTGGCAGTGTTTGAGATGGTAGGAACTTGTCATATACTCAACTTATTTTCTCTATGAGACTCTGAATGCTCTGTAAACATACTATTTTAGCAATTCTTAGAAATCTGAAAGCAGTGTTACCTGTATCATTTTTTGTCTTGGTAGTAGTATTGCAGCTCCAACATCAGCACTTAAATAATGGTTTGTGATGTTACTTGTCCTTAGAGTTAGTATACTCCTGAGAAGTCAAGAGAAATCTTACGTAAGCATTAATTATGTTTCACTTTTGAAAGCAAAGTACGTGTCAAGTACTTTGAAGGCATTTGTTGATACTTGTAAGCACTTTCGTTGATTATTATTATCTTTCAATTAGTTATTCAAGTCCAACATTCTTACATGATCTCACTCCATATTCAGAATTTGGGAATACAGTTGTTTTAAGGAAATGCCACTGAATAGATAGTAGCTGAACTCTACAAAGATGAATTTGCTAATTAATCAGTCAGGGACACAGCTTATACTTCAGTAGTCTTAGATCATGTAATGATGATTATTGTACTTTATAACTAGCAAAATCCCCATATCCTGTTCATTGCCCCTTTTTCAGTCATGTGGATTGACTTATCCCTGAAGTGGTTAATTCTCACCTTGACATCTCATAGAACAACTGAATCTCTACCAAGGGTGAATGTGTCCTTCCTCTTAATGTCTAAAAGAAAAGGTTAAAATTCATTGAAGCAAAATGCAACAACCCAAAATGTTGGGGAGGTCGTTTCCACAGTTATTTCATATGACAGTGCTTGGAGTGAAACTACATGACCATGGTGAAGAAGAAAAAACACTTTACCTTTTTCCTCCTGACTGATGTCCTTATGCGTGTTTTGCACAGTTGAGCGTTTTGTGTCTTGTCGTCTGTGTAGGCCCTCTTCCCTGGGATAGAACTAGATGATATTTAGACACGTTAATTTGACTTCTCCATTGCTCACATTGATGTGGATATGATTGTAATGCTCTGTTTTGTGGGCTTCCCAAGAAAACAATAAATCCCTTACTACTTGTTCGAAATGCAGTAGCACAGATCCTAACAAATACAAGAAAGAGAATATCATTCCTACTGCAAATACCACATGTGAAATGCAGAAAGAGTGGAGTGGCTGCTTTTCGTTTTTATGCTTCTAAATTATGAAACTCACTTCCACTTTTTATTAGGCAGTCAAGCTCGGTACATTGTTTTAAAAAACATTTGTAAATGTTGCTTTTAGTTAAAGTGGTTCTTTGTTCTTTCTATTTCTGTTTCTTTTTTTAGTTCTCTTTAATTGTTCTTATTTTATTACGACTTTCCTAATTTTTATTTATTTAATTGACATGTATGTTGCTTTACTGTATTGCTGTATTTTCCTTTACAACTGAAAGTATATCTCTCAATTTTAATATTTTATTTTTACGCTTGTTTTTTAAAGCAACAAAGCACTATTTGTATGAAAGGTGCTCTATAAATAAAGTTTATTATTATTCTTTTTAATATTATTATTATACTTTGTTACATTTTTGGTTAGGACAAAGATTCTAGTAGAGGTGGCCTCTTTTACCCCGTTCCAAAAAATTGGAAAACTACCTTCAGAATACACTGACAATGACCAGTTACTGTCTCCTCTAACTGTGTATTGTCATCATGCATATCTTGTGTATTATTTATTGTAGTTGGTTTTGTCATTTTGTAAAGAGGCCACCTTTCAAGGCACTATATAAAATAATGTTTGTTATTATTATTTACATTTTTCATCGTAAAATCTGGCGAAGAGTCTTAAGAGAATATCAAAGAACATGTTGCTCTTACCTTTCCATTCCAAGAAATGCCCTCAGCTCGGATTGCAGAGATTGACCTCTCTGTCTCAAATTCTGGGAAACATAGACTCGATTGAAAAATGACCATTTCCTAAGATTCACATAACATCACCAGTCAACATTTGCCACTTCACATCAATAGAAACCAATGAGTACATGACATTTCCAATCAGTTTTCTTTCAAGGTACAATAGCAATCGCCTTGCCAGAAGAGTTATACTGCGGTAGATAAATATTACAAATGTCAGATACACGCAGAGTTGTTTGGATTACTATGAAAAGATTGTCAAATATATTTATGTTCATTATATTTCTTGGAGTGACAGAGCTAAAGAGAAAACAATACTTACCTTTATCTCTGCAGACAGGCTCGCAAGGGATTCCCTTATACTGGGTTCCTATATAACAAATAAAACATTATTCAAAAAACATGATATTTCTCTGTCCATTGGCAGCATGATTGTTTATCATTACAGTTTTAGTTAGCTTTAATTTTGGAAACCCCAAGTAAACATAGTTTGTGCCTTTCTCTGAACTTTTTGGCATTTCAATTCAGTTGTTTGTAAGCTTATTTTACAGTTGTTAGGTTGATGAAGTTCCTGAACTGTGCAGTATTTCTTTTGGGTTTGGTGCGAATCATATTCTAGCGGTTGGGGGAAAAAAGCACAGGTGCCATCCCACCATTAAACCCTGAAACTTACCTTAGCCGATTCTTCAACTAAACCAGACATGTTAACTAAGTGTTACAGTATGTTTCAAAGTGTGTATTTTACCAAACACAACTGAAGTTCTGTTGTCTCCTTGGACACTCCCTGAGTTGTTTGGATTACTATGAAAAGATTGGCAAAATATATTTATGTTCATTATATTTCTTGGAGTGATATATACACTTAGCACAGTTCAATCTTATGATTTCTATATTTATGTCTTTATTTAGTGGTTTCATTAGTGACAAAGGCTAAACTTTCTTGGAAAAATGTATTTTATGTGTTGCGGAAAAAACTGACTTGCTTTAACAAATCCTTTCACCTGGCAATCTACCTGAATGCCCAACCATCTGAGAAGCCCTCCATGAAACCATGGTTGCTATTAATTATTTAGGGCTCATTGACAGAATTGCTGTTTTTTATGCCTGCTAATTTTCTGATTCCTCACTCTGTTTCATGTTTATAGATAAGACTTTATTGATCGCGAAGGGAAATTGATGTACATGATGAACATGTTTGCATGTTCTTTTGTAACATACACCTTTTTGTGATTTTTTTGTATATCTAAGCAAGTGTTCCTGCATCCCTCTTCACTATAGGCATGGCTTTTTTTCTGTGTGCTCCATTTCTAAAACTTTTTGCTCATGTGCATTTTTGTATTTTTTTACACCTCTAGCACTTTAACGTCCTGAATTTTCATTTGCCTTAATTTGTAGAATGAATTTGACTTTTAGCCTTAAAATTCTTAAGTTTTCACTATCACTAATTTGACCGTATGAAATGCATAATGTAAACCTATAAACATAGGAGCAGTATTTATGTACTGTAGTATCAGTGTTAAGACATACCTCTCAAAAACTATAAATCAAGTTAAAAATATCTCAAGACCGATTCTGGTCATAATGAAACCATGTTTCGTGTATGTTTTCTTTAAAGTACCGAGACCAGCCATGTACTGTATGTTTATGTTCCAAAATTAATATCGTTTATGGCCTTCACACGCGTTGCAGTATGCTCCTATTCTTTTTATGCTCATGCACTAAGATTTCCCTTCAGTTGTAAAATTCCATATAAAAATTCAATACTTAAACGGGCACAGTTAAGACATTAAATATACATATACATACTGTATACAGTACAGTTTGCATACGGTAATATGTTTATTTTCCTAAATCAATCTCTTTTATGAGCATGTGAAAGGCATGGTGAATCGATTCTCAAAAATTACTGTAGTTTGCATGACTGGAAAAAAATGCGTCTTTTACAAAGACGGTCAATGAAAAAAAGAATGTGGACCAGGGCAATACTTTGAGTTTACACTTACAGCTTGTCCAAGGTCATTCATTATTAATACTATTAGTAATATCTTCGTTAAAGACTTTGATGGCGACAGCTCAAACATGAGAGGTTGAGCTTTATTAGCTCCACCTTGCGGAAATTCCGGATACTATTATTTTGCTTGTCGTATTATAGGAGAATTTACGGTGACTCGCGGTATTTACCGGTAACTCGCGGTATTTACCGGTAGCTTGCGGTAGATTGCGTACAGCGTACCGGAAAATAATGCGGTATCGCCTGCGCATTTTGAATGGCTGCATCTGTATTAATTTGTTTGGTGCGAGTGAGGTTTTTTTCCCCCAACAACTTTCCAGAGGAGCTATAAATATTTTAAATAAATACACACAGTATTGCTCATAAGGTCTGCTATTTGAGGTCCAGTTATTTAGATGCAAACATCTTATTTTATCTCAGCTTTTCAGCTGAGATACACAGATCATACATAAACAATGCAGTAAAAAAATGTCTCATCAAGTATTTAATCATTAGGTATAACAGTTTCCCTTTAGGCCTCTGAAAACACCACCTTCTACCTTGTGAATACCAGTACCTCCTAATTGTCTTAAGGCTTTATTTAAAAAATTAAAAAAAAAAAACTGATGTGCTGAAACAGTACAATTAAACACGCTCTGCAGAAAAGGGGATGGTTGTTAGGACAGCTTCAGTTTTACACGTACAGTACACATTTGATTTCATTTAAATTATGAGGTACCCTGTATCTGCAGGACTCAAGAGGCTCTCAGTCATGTCACTTTGCAGTTGATTTCTTCTAGAGGTTCCTAGATTCTTATTGTAAATAAAAGGAACAGCATACAGTGGGACGTTTTCAAAAACGGGGAACAAATTTCAACATCCGACTGCACCGAGCACACAAATATTGGTTCTAGGCTCCTGAATCACCTTTGGTCCCTGGATCATTGCTTTTAACCATTTACACAAGGTTTTTACTGTAAAGCACTTTCACAGCTCAACATAAATGGACCTTCTGGGGAACAGGCTTTAAAGGAGCTTTTTAAAAAAAACAGACTTTGCCTTTCCTGTTATAAGCTATTCTTTTAGCATATGACAAGCATGCCTTTATTATGGCGATATCCTCCTAAACATTGGAGAAATAACTTTGTTAGGATCTGAGCTACTGCATTTCGAACAAGTAGTAAGGGATTTATTGTTTTCTTGGGAAGCCCACAAAACGGAGCATTACAATCATATCCACATCAATGTGAGCGATAGAGAAGTCAAATAACGTGTCTAAATATCATCTAGTTCTATCCCAGGGAAGAGGGCTGTTGCCTTCACAGACGACAAGACAAGACGACTTAGACATTAAGAGGAAGGACACATTCACCCTTGGTAGAGATTCAGTTGTTCTATGAGATGTCAAGGTGAGAATTAACCACTTCAGGCATAAGTCAATCCACATGACTGAAAAAGGGGCAATGAACAGGATATGGGGATTTTTCTAGCTATAAACTACAATAATCATCATTAAATGATCTAAGACTACTGAAGTATAAGCTGTGTCCCTGACTGATTAATTAGCAAATTCATCTTTGTAGAGTGCAGCTACTATCTATTCAGTGGCATTTCCTTAAAACAACTGTATTCCCACATTCCGAATATGGAGTGAGATAATGTAGAGAATGTTGGACTTGTAATAACTAATTGAAGGATAATAATAATCAACGAAAGTGCTTAAAAGTATCAACAAATGCCTTCAAAGTACTTGACACGTACTTTGCTTTCAAAAGTGAAACATAATTAATGCTTACATAAGATTTCTCTTGACTTCTCAGGAGTATACTCCAAGGACAAGTAACATCACAAACCATTATTTAAGTGCTGATGTTGGAGCTGCAATACTATTACCAAGACAAAAAATGATACAGGTAACACTGCTTTCAGATTTCTTAGAATTGCTAAAATAGTATGTTTACAGAGCATTCAGAGTCTCATAGAGAAAATAAGTTGAGAAAACGACAAGTTCCTACCATCTCAAACACTGCCAATCTAGAACAAAAAGAAAGCACTTGAACACCTGCAGTAATCAAACACAAACCAGAACATATCAGTGCATGACAATGAAATGTAGTCACAAAATGATTCTACCCTTTCAAGTCCCAAAAAGGACCGAGGAACTTACCGGAGGCGAAACCTGGATTTCAAACAGAGTACAGTAGCCACTGTAGGGGAGAAGATCACAGCGAGCACTTCTCAGATTGCTCAGAGTCAGCCCCAGCACCCTGTCCTGACTGAAGCAGACAAAGTGGTCAAACAGGTAGGTAGAAATGAGTAAGGAACAGAGAGTATGGTTATTCTTGCATTGTTTTGTTCGTCTGTCAAAGAAAAGAGTGCTTCTGACTTTTGTCAATGTTCATCTTTAATTTAGGAGAAGAACAAACGGTGGTATCACACTTTGCTCAAGTGTATGATACCATGTGTGTACAGCAGACATCACCAAAGGAACAGGAGACACCTGAGTAGAGAACAAGAATATGAATAGACTGATGAAAGAAAGCACCAGGAGAAATCCATTGAATATGCACAATCTCGTACAGTATTTCAATGAAAAGTTTCAGTGTTGTTTTTAGTGTCATCGTATTGCATACATTTAAAACAATGTGTCTTGTTTAATGAACAATTTCATTTACTTTAGTGAAATGTGTTGTTTACTGTAGTCCTAGCATGGATGCAATTGTTAGAAAAAACGTGAATGAAAAACTGAATGTTTCATACAATATGGGTTTGTGTTAACCCACACACCTAAGTGAAATGTTTGATTACGTTTACAAGACATAACACATAGTTCAGTTGAGTGTGAAAGGGAACAACAGAGAACGTCACAAACAAAACATTTGTGAAGGACTTGATGAATGTTTTTTCTTTAGAAATGACAAAAAATAAAGAATTTTTCAACAAGATGTCTTTCTATAGCGAGTTTCATTTGAGATAGTCTTTTCTTAGAAGTGCAAGAGTGGTATTCCCTACAATTTATTCCCCAATTTGATCATTCTCAGAAATTAGGAGACGGAAACCACACCTACTGTAATATTAGACCTTGTAACAAGGCAACTAGGTTTCAATGGCTTAAAAGGTGCAGAAAGAGGCTCATGTATAATGACCTCCAGTGTCCCACAGGTTTTCCCATAGGTTTGTTGCGCCAGTGCCAGAGTTTCATGCAATTAAATGAGGACCTCTTTCTCACAACCCATATGTTATACTTTCAATGGGAAAAAAGGAAATATTACAATTGTATACATTTTCACCCACATGTTAATATTTGGTAGAAGCCCTTTTCACAGCAATTTCAGCTGTGAGTCTGTTGGTATAGGGCTCCACCACCTCTGCACCAACAAGATTTGATAATATTTGAGAATTTGAGAAGTCTGTCTGGTTTAGCCTAAGAATCAGCTAAGGTAAGTTTCAGGAAGAGCACTTCTTAATATTTGGTAGAAGCCCTAAAAACAACTAAAAAACACCTAACAACGGGTGAAGGACTGAATTAGGCCACTACCCACTAATGATAAACATACATAAAACAATATTAAAGTACTGGCTTTAATATTAGCCAGACACAGCTGGATGAGCTCTACCAGCCAGGGCAGGAGGCTCTACTGTACACAGAGAGGGGTGGGAGGGGAGAACAAGCTGCCCAGCCCTGTGGAATGCTACAGAACCCTAAACACAGTACACACTAGCTGAATATTTAACCAAGATATCCAGACACAGCTGGATGAGCTCCACCAGTCAGGACAGGCTAATAAGATACACTCCACAGACATTCACAACAGTGACATATCATAAACACTTGAATAACTTATCTAGTCTCTCGAAACAAAATTTCGAGAAAAAACACATTGCCCAATGTTAGAAAGCATCTTGCATTATATTGCTTGAAAAATAATTTATTTAGAAGGGATTATAGATCGTGAATTCTTCGAGGAAGTCGTGGTCACACAGCATGCCGCCCCATATATCAGGGAGCACATTGGATCAATGCACCGTCTCTTTCAAGACAACGATCCGAAACACAAAGCAGCAAGGGTGAGGCTTATAGAAGAACGAGTTAACTGGATGAAAACTCCAGCCGAATCTCCAGATTTAAATCCAATAGAGATGGTATGGCATTAGCTGAAAGACAATGTTTGGAAAACTGCTAAACCCAGCACAAAGCAAGAACTGATACTGATACAATCTCTGTTCATACTGACACTGTATGTGTAGGGCTGTTTCACCACTCCTCCTTTTTTGTTGCATACAGCAGTACTTCTTATGGTAGTACTTAAGTACAGTACAGTTGGTACTTACATAAGTACTTCTCGCGTTAAGAAAGTTAGGTTTTAGCATAAACTATTAGTAATAAATAATATTAAACTTACCACTGTAATAAATTATGCTAATATTAAATTCGATTCTGCTCTGAGAATGTAGGGGGAAGGAAAAATGCCAGTGGTCTTTTCACTGATGAACTTGTGCCTGATGAACACCACTGCGTCACACCACACAGCTGGCAGCGCACCTCACCGTGCCAGGCCACCACTGCGTCACACCACACAGCTGCCAGCGCACCTCACCATGCCCGGCCACCACTGCGTCACACAACTCCCAGCGCACCTCACCGTGCCAGGCCACCACTGCGTCACACAGATGCCAGCACACCTCACCGTGCCAGGCCACCACTGCGTCACACAACTCCCAGCGCACCTCACCGTGCCCGGCCACCACTGCGTCACACCACACAGTTCCCAGCGCACCTCACCGTGCCAGGCCACCACTGCGTCACACAGCTGCCATCGCACCTCACCGTGCCAGACAACCACTGCGTCACACAGCTGCCAGCGCTCCTCATGGTGCCCGGCCACCACTGCGTCACACCACACAGCTGCCAGCGCACCTCACCGTGCCCGGCCACCACTGCGTCACACCACACAGCTGCCAGCGCACCTCACCGTACCAGGCCACCACTGCGTCACACAACTCCCAGCGCACCTCACCGTGCCCGGCCACCACTGCGTCACACCACACAGTTCCCAGCGCACCTCACCGTGCCAGGCCACCACTGCGTCACACAGCTGCCATCGCACCTCACCGTGCCAGACAACCACTGCGTCACACAGCTGCCAGCGCTCCTCATGGTGCCCGGCCACCACTGCGTCACACCACACAGCTGCCAGCGCACCTCACCGTGCCCGGCCACCACTGCGTCACACCACACAGCTGCCAGCGCACCTCACCGTACCAGGCCACCACTGCGTCACACCACACAGCTACCAGCGCACCTCACCGTACCAGGCCACCATTGCGTCACACCACACAGCTACCAGCGCACCTCACCGTGCCAGGCCTACACTCCATCACACAGCTGCCAGCGCACCTCACAGTGCCAAGCCACCACTGCGTCACACAACTCCCAGCGCACCTCACCGTGCCAGGCCACCACTGCGTCACACAGATGCCAGCACACCTCACCGTGCCAGGCCACCACTGCGTCACACAACTCCCAGCGCACCTCACCGTGCCCGGCCACCACTGCGTCACACCACACAGTTCCCAGCGCACCTCACCGTGCCAGGCCACCACTGCGTCACACAGCTGCCAGCGCACCTCACCGTGCCAGGCCACCACTGCATCACATAGATACCAGCACACCTCACCGTACCAGGCCACCACTACATCACACAGCTGCCAGCGCACCTCACCGTGCCCAGCCACAGCTGCATCACACAGCTGCCAGTGCACCTCAGCATGCCAGGCCACCACTATGTCATACCACAGCTGCCAGCTCACCTCACTGTGCCAGGCCACCACTGCGTCACACAACTCCCAGCGCATCTCACTGTGCCAGGCCACCACTACGTCATACCACACACCTGCCAGCGCATCTCACCGTGCTAGGCCACCACTGCGTCACACAGCTGCCATCGCACCTCACCGTGCCAGAAAACCACTGCGTCACACAGCTGCCAGCGCTCCTCACCGTGCCCGGCCACAGCTGCGTCACACCACACAGCTGCCAGCGCACCTCACCGTGCTGGGCCACCACTGCATCACACAGCTCCCAGCGCACCTAACCGTGTCAGGCCACCACTGCGTCACACAACTCCCAGCGCACCTCAAAGTGCCAGGCCACCACTGCGTCATACCACACACCTGCCAGCTCACCTCACTGTGCCAGGCCACCACTGCGTCACACAGCTGCCAGCGCACCTCACCGTGCTGGGCCACCACTGCGTCACACAGCTGCCATCGCACCTCACCGTGCCAGACAACCATTGCGTCACACAGCTGCCAGCGCTCCTCAACGTGCCAGGCCAGCACTATCTCACACCACACAATTGCCAGTGCACCTCACTGTGCCAAGCCACCAATCCATCACACAACTGCCAGTGCACCACGCAGTGCCAGGCCACCACTGCATCACATATCACACATCTACGAGTGCACCTCACCATACCAGGCCACCACTGGGTCACACCACACAGCTGCCAGCGCACCTCACCATGCCAGCCCACACTGCGTCAAACCACACAGCTGCATGTGCACCTCACCGTATCAGGCCACCACTGTGTCACACTACACAACTGCCAATGCACCTCACCATGAAAGGCCAACCACTGCGCCACACACACAATTGCCAGCGCACCTCACTGTGCCCAGCCACCAATGCATCACACAGCTGCAAGCGCACCTCACGATGCCAGCCCACCACTGCGTCACACTACACAACTGCCAATGCACCTCACCATGAAAGGCCACCACTGCGTCACACACACAATTGCCAGTGCACCTCACTGTGCCCAGCCACCAATTCATCACACAGCTGCAAGCACACCTCACTGTGTCAGGCCACCACTGTGTCGCACTACACAACTGCCAGTGCACCTCACCGTACCAGGCTACCACTGAGTTACACTACACAACTGCCAGCGCACCTTACCGTGCCAGGCCACCAATGCGTCACACTACACAACTGCCAACGCACCTCACCGTGCCAGGCCACCACTACGTCACACACACAATTGCCAGTGCACCTCACTGTGCCCAGCCACCACCGCGTCACACAGCTGCCAGCGCACCTCAACATGCCAGGCCACCACTGCCTCACACCACACAATTGCCAGTGCAACTCACAGTGCCAGGCCACCACTGCATCACACCACACAGCTGCCAGCACACCTCAACGTGCCAGGCCACCACTGCCTCACACCACACAATTGCCAGTGCAACTCACAGTGCCATGCCACCACTGCATCACACCACACAGCTGCCAGCACACCTCAACGTGCCAGGCCACCACTGCCTCACACCGCACAATTGCCAGTGCAACTCACAGTGCCAGGCCACCACTGCATCACATATCACAAATCTGCCAGTGCATCTCACCATACCAGGCCACCACTGCGTCTCACAAGTGCCAGCGCACCTTACCTTGCCAGCACTACGTCACACCACACAGCTGCCAGCGCACCTCACAGTGCCAGGACACCACTGCATAACATACCACACAGCTGCCAGTGCACCTCACCGTACCCGGCCACAACTGCATCACACACCCGCCAGAACACCTCACCGTGCCAGGCCACCACTGCGTCCCACAGCTGCCAGCACACATCACCGTACCAGACCACCACTGCGTTATACAGTTCCCAGTGCACCTCACCATGCCAGCCCACCACTGCGACACACTACACAGCTGGCAGCGCACCTCAGTGTGCCCAGCCAACACTGAATCACACAGCTGCCAGAACACCTCACCGTGCCAGGCCACCACTGCGTCAGAGAGCTGCAAGCGCTCCTCACCGTGCCAGGCCACCTCTGCTTCACACCACACAGCTGCCAGTGCACCTCACTGTGCCAGGCAACCACTCCATCACCAAGCTGCCAGCGCACCTCACCATGCCAGACCACCAATGCGTCACACCACACAGCTGGCAGTGCAGCTCACCGTGCCCGGCCACCATTGTGTCATACAGTTCCCAGCGCAGCTCACCATGCCAGCCCACCACTGCGTCACACTACACAACTGCCATCGCACCTCACCGTGCAAAGCCACCACAGCGTCATACCACACAGTTGCCAGCACACCACACTGTGCCAGGCCACCACTGCGTCACACAGCTGCCAGCATACCTCACCGTACCAGGCACCACAGCGTCACACACCTGCCAGCGCACCTCACCATGCAAAGCCACCACTGCGTCATACCACACAGCTGTCAGCACACCACACTGTGCCAGGCAACCAATGCATCACACAGCTGCCAGCGCACCTCACCGTACCAGGCCACCACTGCCTCACACCACACAATTGCCAGTGCAACTCACAGTGCCATGCCACCACTGCATGACATATCACACAGCTGCCAGTGCACCTCACCGTGCCAGGCCACCACTGCATCACACCACACAGCTGCCAGTGCACCTCACTGTACCCGGCCACCACTGCATCACACAGCTGCCAGCGCATCTCACCGTACCAGGCCACCACTGCGTCACACCACACAGCTGCCAGCGCACCTCACCATGCCAGCCCACCACTGCGTCAAACCACACAGCTGCAAGCGCACCTCACCGTACCAGGCCACCACTGCGTCACACACACAATTGCCAGTAGCACCTCACTGTGCCCAGCCACCAATGCATCACACAGCTGCCAACGCACCTCACAGTGCCAGGCCACCACTGCGTCACATATCACACATCTGCCAGTGCACTTCACCAAGCTAGGCCACCACTGCATCACACATCTGCCAGTGCACCTCACAGAGCCAGGCCACCACTGCATCACACCACACAGCTGCCAGCGCACCTCACGATGCCAGCCCACCACTGCGTCACACACACAATTGCCAGTGCACCTCACTGTGCCCAGCCACCAATGCATCACACAGCTGCAAGCGCACCTCACTGTGTCAGGCCACCACTGAGTTACACTACACAACTGCCAGCGCACCTTACCGTGCCAGGCCACCAATGCGTCACACTACACAACTGCCAACGCACCCACCGTGCCAGGCCACCACTACGTCACACACACAATTGCCAGTGCACCTCACTGTGCCCAGCCACCACCGCGTCACACAGCTGCCAGCGCACCTCAACGTGCCAGGCCACCACTGCCTCACACCACACAATTGCCAGTGCAACTCACAGTGCCAGGCCACCACTGCATCACATATCACACATCTGCCAGTGCACCTCACCGTACCCGGCCACAACTGCATCACACCACACAGCCGCCAGAGCACCTCACCGTGCCAGGCCACCACTGCGTCCCACAGCTGCCAGCACACATCACCGTACCAGACCACCACTGCGTTATACAGTTCCCAGCGCACCTCACCATGACAGCCCACCACTGTGACACACTACACAGCTGCCCAGCCAACACTGAATCACACAGCTGCCAGCGCACCTCACCGTGCCAGGCCACCACTGCGTCACAGAGCTGCAAGCGCTCCTCACCGTGCCAGGCCACCTCTGCTTCAAAGCACACAGCTGCCAGTGCACCTCATTGTGCCAGGCCACCACTGAATCACACTACACAACTGCCAGCACACCTCACCGTGCCCGGCCACCACTGCGTCACACCACACAGCTGGCAGTGCAGCTCACCGTGCCCGGCCACCATTGTGTCATACAGTTCCCAGCGCAGCTCACCATGCCAGCCCACCACTGCGTCACACTACACAACTGCCAACGTACCTCACCGTGCAAAGCCACCACAGCGTCATACCACACAGCTGCCAGCACACCACACTGTGCCAGGCCACCACTGCGTCACACAGCTGCCAGCATACCTCACCGTACCAGGCACCACAGCGTCACACACCTGCCAGCGTACCTCACCATGCCAGCCCACCACTGCGACATACTACACAGCTGCCAGTGCACTTCACCGTGCCAGGCCACCACTGCCTCACACTACACAACTACCAACGCACCTGACCATGAAAGGCCACCAGTGTGTCATACCACACATCTGCCAGCACACCACACTGTGCCAGGCCACCACTGCATCACACAGCTGCCAGCGTACCTCACCGTGCCAGCCCACCACTGCGTCACACAGCTGCCAGCGCACCTCACTGTGCCAGGCCACCACTGTGTCACACCACACAGCTGCCAGCGCACCTCGCCGTACCAGGCCACCACTCCATCACAAAGCTGCCAGCGCACCTCACCGTACCAGGCCACCACTGCGTCACACTAAACCACTGCAGGCGCACCTCACCGTGCCAGCCCACCACTGCGTCAAACCACACAGCTGCCAGCGCACCTCACCGTGCCAGGCCACCACTGCGTCACACTACACAACTGCCAGCGCACCTCACTGTGCCAGGCCACCACTGCGTCACGCATCTGCCAGTGCACCTCACCGTACCAGGCCACCACTGCGTCAAACCACACAGCTGCAAGCGCACCTCACCGTACCAAGCCACCACTGCGTCACACAGCTGCCAGCGCACCTTACCGTGCCAGGCCACCACTGCATCACACAGCTGCCAGCGCACCTCACTATGCCAGGCCACCACTGCATCACACCACACAGCTGCCAGTGCACCTCACTGTGCCAGGCCACCACTGCATCACACCACACAGCTGCCAGTGCACCTCACTGTGCCAGGCCACCACTGCATCACACCACACAGCTGCCAGTGCACCTCACTGTGCCAGGCCACCACTGCATCACACCACACAGCTGCCAGTGCACCTCACTGTGCCAGGCCACCACTGCATCACACAGCTGCCAGCGCACTTCACTGTACCAGGCCACCACGGCGTCACACCACACAGCTGCCAGCGCACCTCACCGTGCCAGCCCACCACTGCGTCACACCACACAGCTACCAGTGCACCTCACTGTGCCCTGCTACCACTGCATCACACAGCTGCCAGCGCACCTCACCGTGCCCGGCCACAGCTGCATCACACAGCTACCAGCGCACCATACCGTGTTGTGCACACTAGTCAGGCCTATTGACCTTTCACAGTCTTGCCTTGTTGTGTGAAACTTTTGTGGCACATTGTGTGACACATTTTTAGATATTCAGATCCTAATTAATATCATTTTTCATGTCTTTAGATACGTGATTCCATACTATATTCCCTATTACAAAACCAATAATTCCGGTCCTAAAATCTGATTGGCTGAAACACATTCAAAGGAGTGCTATATTCTCTAATATACGCACACACCGGAATTTTGACTTCACTGTTTGATAAAGAAATCTTTAAGACTACGTCTTAGCGTAGATAAAAAACCTTGGATTCTCATGTATCTTTTGCTGCTGTCTGTTGCATTCTTGAGGATACTTGTGATATTTTGAGCTCTCGTTGAATGATAAGTGTCGCAGTGTAAATCATTTGCGTTGTTAGAAATTATGAAATGCTCTGTTAAAAGCAAGGACGTTTTTATGTCTGTTATGGTAAAAGAAAATTCCTCACGAACTAGGGATTGGACAGTTTTTCAGTGCTTGTAGAATTGATGGAAATGTTCAAATAAATGTGCTGAAGAAATAAAAAAAGTAGTTTATTCCTTTATCATATTGGCTAGCTAGTGTCCTCTCTTTGCTAGTTACTCGTGG